>NC_090439.1:361028338-361193338 GCF_031143425.1 Pleurodeles waltl
AGGCCGGGGTGGAAGGGAAAGTGATTCCCCTTCCATCCCTGCCAATGGGAGTGCTTCACCCATGAGGCAGTCCCTGGACATAACTGTTACGTCCTCGGCGACTCAGTGCTGCAGCCAAGGACGTAACCGTTATGTACATGCCAGGGAAGGGGTTAATAGAATTGAAAGTTCCTAATGCAATAGCTACAACATTTTTTATTCAGAAATAGGCAACCATGAATGCAGTAAAAGCTCTCTTCACAGGCCTGAATGAAACAATTTCCTTGTTCATATGCCCCAGGCAGGATTAAAAAGAACACTAGGTGTGAAACCTTCAAACAGGAGGAAGAGGTTTTGTGGGTCTATTGTACAAAACTCAAGACATAGAGCATGAGTATTCACCAAGTACTGGTACCTACCTTTTGATATGGACAATGCAATAACTGTTTCGGCACTAATAGAGGATCACAGTTCCAGATTGAGAGCTAGGTGACCCACTGCTCCATGACCAGCAGAAGGCTGTGAGCCATGAAGGAATGGGTGAACTGCCACCTGAGGGGTGAGTCACCTGCCATGTGCTGTTCAGCTACAAAGAGTAACGGTGTAGGGAAGCTGGTGGCACATAAAATACTCACACATGGCCCACAAAATGTGATAATAATGGGGTATGCAGGAAAGTTTTACCAGGAGCAAGCAAAGGCTCCCTTTAACTGAGGGAGCGTCAAACAAGGCCGCCCAGGCCAATCCTGGCTCTGCTCTCAGGCTTGCTTTATCATAAGAGCAGAGACTAGATATGGAGTCTGTGATGACTGAGACAGCTGTCGGCAGCGGGACAGGGAACAGCGGAGGGACAGAGCAGCAGCAGGAGGTATGTTTTTTTCTATTTTTATACCCCCACCCAACATCCCCCTCCAACATCTCCCCCATCTCACTTGATTGGCAGTAGCCGCCACAGACACAGGTGGCAGACAGACAAACCACTATACTCCCACACAACATTCTGTTGCTGCAAAAACATCCACTGTGACAGCTGAATTATAAAACTGTGAACATACTACTATAGTACAAATATTCAAATTTAGAATTACATTTTAGAGCCTTCAGTACATTGGAAACTGGTATTTGAAAACAACATATGTTATCTGATAGCAGGTCTTAGCATAGGGTTTTAATAAATGCTAATAGTTTTCATTGATGTGGATAAACAGGAGTTACACATCTCTGCATATTTGCAGCACATCTACTGAACACATATGTCAGTGCAAATATTTAACAAACATTTGGCACTGTGAAATATACATAATACTAAGAAGTTATGTTTGATTCAAGTAGATGCAGACAAAGCAAAGTTCATCCCACTTCATCAGAAAATTCAACAAACACTGTGTAGAGGATTAGATATGGGGTATTAAAATGTTACATTAATTAGGCAAGTGAAAAACAGAGGGAGAAAGAAGCTACTCCAAGAGCCATAGCAAATGATTCATGTTGATAAAGCAAACTGTGGGCCTCATTTATGAGGCCCTACCTACACACTGGTTCTCCAGAACATAATTTTTTTACACTCTGGTGGCACAGTGTGGCAGTCCATATTTATAAGGCCATGCAAAGCCACCTTGCATGGCTTTTCATGGCCTTGTAAATATGGACCCCTTTCACACATAACACTGCATGAAAGGGGCATTCCATGGGTGTTTCTTGGGGGGTTCCCATGCCACACCCATGAAACTTGAAGGAGTATGATGCAAATTTACAAGTCTGAGAGATCCTCAGGGGTGGCATAAGAGTGTCGCATTGGGGATAAACATTTTTATTTCTCTCTGTTCCTAGGTCGAGGATAAGCGTTTGACCATGTGTATATTTTTAGTATACTTACTGTGGACTTAGAGCTATTTCATTTGTTAGTTTAAGTGTCATTTAAAAATCCTTGCTTGATAGTGGTCAGTCATGCCTCTTTGTTGCTCCTTTTTCTGTGTGTGAGCAGGGACCAACTATTGTAAAATTACGCTTTGTCCTGTTTATCTGATGTGTAGGGGACTTTTGTTGTTACTTTGTTTCCTGATCCTGACCAGGGAAGCTGCCTTTTCCACTTGCAGAACATTCTTGCTCTGAGTTTAGCTTAGCTGTAAGCAAGGCTATAAATCAGGCTTTTATCTTAGTCATGTTTGGACTTTGTGGGCTCGCTGTGCCCTCTCTCAGCTGCCTGGCTCCCACCCTTCCTTGAAGTGGGCCTGCCTGCAAATCAGTGCAGACAGCAAGGGGGGATCACTTGTTTTCCTTTGCACCTGGCTGACGTCTCCAGAGCGGGGGCGCTGCATGTGAGCCCAGAGCTGAAGAATGGCTGTCTTGAAGATCGTCGAGCAGGTATGAGCATCTAAGCCCCTCTCTCATGGAGCATGCATGAGTGTAGGGGGACCAGAAGTACCCTGAGGACACTGCACCCTCCCTGGCGAGGAGGCTTTTTGAGGGGGCTTAATGAATGTGGGAGAAGTGGGTTATTATCTGTCCCCAACCACATGTGTGTTTACAACAGGAGTCTGGAGCACTTATATTGTTAATGCACAAGACTTGATTGGTTTGTGTGTGAGGGAAAAAAAGCTCCCTAAATGTGCTTCAGACTTTCTGTGGCTTGTTGTTTTCCCCTGTCGGCCAAGCTCCACCTCCTTATGCTTTTGTGCTTATTGTACCATTTTAGTGCGGAAAAAGTGCAGAAAGCAGCCCCTTCCCTCCCTCATACTCAGCTGTGCCTGGCTGGATGGGGAGGAGCAAGGGGTGGGGGTGCCTGTGGTTTGTTCATCAAGTTTGGTGCACAAAGCCTGCAAACTATGCAAAAAGGAAACTGTTAGAAATTCAGGCGGTCATTTTGACATTGGCGGTAATAGCCGCTTACCGCCGTGCAGAAGACTGCCAACACACCGCCGTGGTCGCGGAATTCCGCCACAGCTATTATGACCCACATGTCAGAATCCGCCAAAATTCAGACACCCACACAAGTCCGCCACACCAAAGGTCAGTGATAAACTGGCGAAAACAAAACCTCCACCGTCACTCCAACAGAAATACGCCCACACTATCACGACACACGAATCCATGCGGCGGTCTTTCAACCGTGGTATTCCATTGGCGATACACACCGCCGCGCTCAAAATACACACACTCTTACAAAACACAGCCACATTGGACAATTCCAAATACACACACCTGATACACATACACACACCACTCCCACACACCCATTACAATATAAAACACACACCCACAAACCCCCACAACGAAAAAAATCCAAAAGAAGGCCAGAGAGAGAGCACCAGCAAGAACAACAGCATCCACAGGCACACAACACCATCACCCACAGAATTTCCATGCACCTCACACAACACACCACTACATATCAGCACACATATCACCACACGCTCCATCCCACACATCACCTACACTACCCCATGGCATGGCAAAGACACCCCAGGTTCTCGGAGGAGGAGCTCAGGGTCATGGTGGAGGAAATCGTTCGGGTAGAGCCACAGCTATTCGGAGCACAGGTGCAGCGCACCTCAATTGCAAGGAAGATGGAGCTATGGTGAAGAATAGTGGACAGGGTCAACGCAGTGGGACAGCACCCAAGAAATCAGGAGGACATCAGGAAGAGGTGGAACGACCTACGGGGGAAGGTGCGTTCCGTGGTCTCAAGACACCACCTGGCGGTTCAGAGGACTGGCGGCGGACCCCCACCTCCTCACCCACAACTAACAACATGGGAGGAGCAGGTCTTGGCTATTTTGCATCCTGAGGGCCTCGCAGGAGTAGGTGGAGGAATGGACTCTGGTAAGACAAATCTTAATTATTACATCCCCCACTCTATCCTGCATGCCATCACATACCCCCACCCTCACCCTCACCCCCAGCACCCCAACTCCTCACATATGTTCCCAACATCACAAACCACCCATCCCAACACCAAGCCCTGCATGCAACAACAAAGCATGGACACCCATCACTAAAGCATGCCCACTTCACATACCCATACAACCCCCTAAACAATTCTCACACAAGGTCCCACACAGGAATGCAAGCACTGGGGTACACGGTCACCCACCCATTGCACACCATGACACACACAGATGTAATAACCATCCTTTTATAACCCTGCAGGACCCCTACCCAACGTCACCGGACAGGAGGGTCCACACATGTCCACACCACCAACAGAAGAGGCCCACAGTGATGACATCACCTCTGTTCAACTGGATCTAGATAACCAGCCCGGCCCATCGGGGACCTCTGGACAGTCGGTTCCCCTCACCCAGTCACAGGCCACCACAGACCTTCTCCCCTCTGGAAACACCAACACAGCACGCACCCAGCGGGCCCATACCTCCATCCCCAGGACACGTCAATCAGCAGTCTGTCCACCACTACAGGGAACCCAGGATAACCCACCACCCCAACAAAAACAGGGACCTGGGGGCAGTGGTAGTCGGCACACGGTCCAGGGGACGGAGGCCCAGGAACACAGGGGAACTGGGAGGGCTGCTGTGCGACAGGGGGCAGACAGGCCAAGGGAACCCGCTCTCCACGAGGCCCTCTCCTCCATCATAGGAGCATACCACCACTCCCAGAAGACGATGACAACGGTACTGGCCAAGTTTCAGGAGATCCAGCGCCTGCAGGAGGAACAGTATATGGGTTTCAGGGAGAAACTCAGAACCATCAGCTCCGCCCTGAGCACCATCGTAGGACTGCTGAAGGAAGTACTCAACACCAGGAGGAACACTGTGGCACTACAAGGGGCCCCTGACACTAGCATGGACGATGAATTGCCCACCACCTCCACAGGCGCTAGTGGACAGGACGCCCTGCCACAGGACCACCACACCAGCACCCCGCCCATCTGCAGAGGGAGAACCACCCCGCAAACGGTCCCTGAGATCCAGGACAAAGACAGAGCACGATGCCAAGACCCCCGCCAAGAAATGAGACCACCCTGATTGTCATCCTACTGTCCCACTTTGTCACCCTGTCCATACTTAAACTGCCCCAGGTCCACTTCCTATGCCCATATGGGCAATGCACCTATGAGACTAATAGACTGGACTCTGCCATGGACATTCCTCCGCCATCACCCCTCACCATTTCACTACCCCCTCCAATATTGAGCACTTAAATAAACCCACTTAAAGCACAAATCAATCTGGAGTCTGTCTGTGATTTTGAAATAGAGTATTAGCAATTACAGTTACAAAATGCTCTTTCAATAGTAATGTCAACATACCTATGTCACTCAGCTCTAGTCCATGAGGAATCTAAGCAGATGTCGCACAGTGGGACCCACGTCTGTGAAATCGTAAGGGAAAGTGACAACTCATTGACCATACACTGGGTGAAAACGACACACAGTAGAGAGGTAGTAGTGTTAAAGTACATGTAGTAGGCAGGTCTGTACTCTTACCTGTGTCTCACTGGAAATATTGCTGGATCACTGAGTCCCTGTTGTTCATGTCTTCTTCCTCTGCTTCCTCCTCTTCACTGTCCACAGGCTCCACAGCTGCAACAACACCGCAATCTGGACCATCCTCCTGCAGAAAAGGCACCTGTCATCGCAAAGCCAAGTTATGAAGCATACAGCAGGCCACGATGATCTGGCACCCCTTCTTTGGTGAGTAGAATAGGGATCCACCTGTCATAGGGAGGCACCTGAACCTGGCCTTCAGGAGGCCGAAGGTCCGCTCGATCACCCTCCTAGTTCGCCCATGGGCTTCATTGTAGCGTTCCTCTGCCCTTGTCCTGGGATTACTCACTGGGGTGAGTAGCCATGACAAGTTGGGGTAACCAGAGTCACCTGTAAATATCGAGGGACAACTGTTGGACACGCACTAACCTGGAGGGATATCCCCAGACCCAGACAACCATTCCCACTGACTTGCCTCCAGGTGCTCACCTTATAGCCACACACGGTGCCTCTGGAGTTGACCCATCACATAAGGGATGCTGCTATTACGCAGGATGTAGATATCATGCACTGAGCCAGGGAACATGGCATTCACATGGGAGATGTACTGGTCTGCCAAACATACCATCTGTACATTCATAGAATGATAACTCTTCCAGTTTCTGTACACCTGTTTACTCCTGTGGGGGGGGACCAAAGCCACATGGGTCCCATCAATGGCACCTATGATGTTGGGGATGTGTGCCAGGGCATAGAAATCACCTTTCACTGTAGGCAAATCCTCCACCTGAGGGAAAACGATCTTGCTCTGCATGTGTTTCAGAGGGGCAGACAACACTCTGGACAATACGTTGGAAAACATAGGCTGGGACATCCCTGATGCTATGGCCACTGTTGTTTGAAAGGAACCACTTGCAAGGAAATGGAGCACTGACAGCACCTGCACTTGAGGGGGGATTCCTGTGGGATGGCGGATTGCTGACATCCGGTCTGGCTCCAACTGGGTACACATTTCCTGGAGTGTGGCACGGTCAAGCCTGTAGGTGATAATCAAATGTCGCTCCTCCATTGTCAACAGGTCCACCAATGGTCGGTACACCGGAGGATGCCGCCATCTCCTCACATATCCTAGCGGACGGTGCCTATGAAGGACAACAGCGAGCACAGAGTCAAACAATTCAGAGGTACGTACCCACAGTTTACCCAGAACACCAAACATACACAAAATGTGGCCTGTATGTGTGTTGAGTCTAGGCCTAGGTATGTGTGACGCAGTTGGAAATGAAGCCATGGGGGCCCCTGAAATGGCGGATGCCTGACCTCTAAAGTGGGACAATGGGATGTGAGGTAACTGTGCTGGCGTTGTACACCGTCGCAGTAGGCGGCCGAAGACTGCGGCGCAATTCTGCATTGGTTAACATTGGACCCTATGGGTCCCAGGAGCCAATAATGATGTACGCCGGCGGTGACGGTACGCACCGCCGCAGACGTGACCGCCATTTTCTATCTGTTCAATCACTCTATACCTGATCTTCGACAGGAGAGGACCTACATTGTAAGTGCTGCTATGACCTCGGTCTGGAAGAGACAATGGCTCGAGTGTCTGGGGAAAGGGCCCCTGCCTTCACATCGGAGGAGTTGGAGAAGCTCGTGGATGGGGTCCTCCCCCAGTACACGCTACTCTACGGTCCTCCAGACAAACAGAAGTACACAGGGAGCATGTTGTATGGGCTATGCCTGTGTGGAGAGTGCTGAATGTAAGAAGGAAGGGGGGAGAGTGCTGCGTGCATGAAAGATGGTGAATGCATGTGCCACATGGCAAGGGAAGGGATGGGGGCCAATCACTTTGATGGTGCAGTTGATAATAACTTCTCTTTTTCACCTGTACATTTCATGTAGGTCAGCGCACACCAGAAAAAAGATATTTGGCCTGCCATCGCCAAGGACGTCCTGACCCTGGGGGTCTACCAAAGACGGAGCACCCACTGCCAGAAAAGATGGGAGGATTTTCGCCGCTGGAGCAAGAAGACAGCGGAGGCTCAGCTGGGGATGGCCTCCCAACGTGGAAGGGGTGCCCGTCGCACCATGACCCCCCTGATGTTCAGGATCCTGGCGGTGGCCTACCTGGAGTTGGATGGGCGTTTGAGGGCATCACAGCAGCCACTAGGGGGTGAGTACACTCTCATTCTGCTGACTTTGCGCTCAGTGGAGGGGTCTGGGTGGGGGAGGTGGGCTGTAGGTTTCCCAAGGCCAGGGCGAGTTCCGTAGGCAAGGCTCCTCCGTCTGTCAGGCCATGTGGCACCACAGCCCACCTCTGTAGAGTGCCAAGTACACCTAGTCATGCCCCTGTGTCATCTATGTGTGCAGATGTCGTCCATAGCCTTGTAGGCCATTTCCCAGGAATTGAACAGTGGAGCCCAAGAGCGCAGCGTAGTGCAGGGGGCTTCTGTATCTGTTGTGTCCGCCAACGGTAGCGGTAATGCATGCACTCAACATGTCTTTCTTCTGTCTTCCCCCCCCTTTTTGTGGTCTCCCTGATCTTGTGTGCATTAGCATCATCAGGCGGAGGAGCAGTGGCACCAGAGCACGAGGGAGCTGCATCCCACATGGCCCTGGAGGGCGACACTACGGAGTCTGAATTCATCAGTGGGACGGAGGGCGAGGGGAGCTCCACGGCGGGGACAGGAGCTGAGACAAGCAACACGGACTCGTCCTCTGATGGGAGCTCCCTTGTGGTGGCGGCAACATCTGTGCCCTCCGCATCTACAGGTATAGCAACCACCCCCCCTACCAGCACCGCCCTCCCAGCTGCCCCTCAGCCTTTGCCCCATGCCCGCTCACCCAGGAGGTTGGGCATCACCTTCGCCTCAGGCACCTCGGGCCCTGCCCCAGTCACCCCTGCTGCCCTCAGTGAGGAGGCCATTGACCTCCTCAGGTCCCTCACTCTTGGGCAGTCTACCATTTTGAATGCCATCCAGGGTGTAGAGAGGCAGTTGCAACAAATGAAGGCATTCCTGGAGGGCATTTATTCTGGTCAGGCGGCCCTTCAGCAAGCTTTTCAGACTCTGGCCTCAGCACTGATGGCAGCCATTTGTCCCCGCCTCTAGCCTCTCCCCTCCAACTTTCTCCACCCCGACCCAATCCCCTGTACCTCAGCCTATCACAAGCACACCTACAGACCAACATGCACACACCTCAACACCCAACGGAAGCTCAGGCAAACATAAGCACCACACATCCCACAGGCACTCACGCAAGCATCACACACGTACAGACACACCAACATCCAGTGCCTCCACTGTATCCCCCTCCTCCTCGTCTCCCTCCTCCCTCCCAGTCTCGTCTACACTCACACCTGCATGCACTACCTCTACAGCCACTATGTCCCTCTCCAGCACACCCACTCCCACGCCCCGCTCACGTGCAGTCACCACCCCACTACCATTCACACGTCCCCTGTATCCTCTCCCAGTGTGTCCTTGACGCCCCCTCCCAAGATACACAAACGCAGGCACACCGAACAGTCATCCACCTCACGACAACCTCCAGCGCATGCACCTTCACCCAAAGTCACCAAACGTACACCTTCTACAACCACCACCTCTTCCTCCACTCCCAAACCCCCTCCAGCTACCCGTCCCAGTGTCTCCCAAAAACTTTTCCTGTCCAACCTTGACCTCTTTCCCACACCTCCCCCACCCCGTCCGTCTCATAGGTCCCGAACTAGCACCTCAGCCACAACATCTCCGGGACCAGTGGTGCCTGTAGTCACCGGAATCTGGAGTGCACCAGCCACCAGGGCAGCCAGTGTGGCACAGAGCCACAGCACAGCCAGTCCCCCACCTGTGAAGCATCAGAAGTTGGCCAGTGCCCGGCGGGAGAGGGGGAAGACTCCAGCCACCAAAGCTGCTCCCAGGGGTCCCGTTGGGAGTTTGGAGTCAGCTGTGACACCTTCCAAGGTGGGGAAGGGCCACAAGAAACCCGGCAAGTCTGGGAAGAGCAGCACAGCGGAGAAGACCGCCATCATCTCTGATGCCCAGGAGGCCACTGCCAGCATCAGCCTAGCTGCCCAGGAGGCCACCACCAGCACCAGCCCCGCTGGGCCATGAAGGACAGCCAGCACCAGCCCCGCTGGGCCATGAAGGACCGCCAGCAAAAGCCCTGCTGGGCCATGAAGGACCACCAGCAAAAGCCCCGCTGGGCCATGAAGGACCGCCAGCAGATGAGACCCTGCACAGGGCACCGCCATCTCAAGCACCGCTGAACAGGGCACCGCCATCTCAAGCACCGCTGAACAGGGCACCGCCATCTCAAGCACTGCTGAACAGGGCACCGCCATCTGAAGCACCACTGCACAGTGCACCGCCATCTCAAGAACCACTGAACAGGGCACCGCCATCTCAAGCACCACTGAACAGGGCACCGACATCTCAAGCACCGCTGAACAGGGCACCCCCATCTCAAGCACCGCTGCACAGTGCACCGCCATCTCAAGCACCGCTGAACAGGGCACCGCCATCTCAAGTACAGCTAGCCCATGAGCGTCAGGGGCACTGACGCAACTGAGTCCGTCACGGGGTGAATGATGCACTCTGGGCACCATGTCCCCTCCAGGACCAGTGGAGACTGTCATCCACTACCTCTGTCCTTAGCAGGATGAAGCACTCTGGGCACCATGCCCCCTCCAGAACCAGTGGAGACTCTCATCCACTACCTCTGTCCTTAGCAGGATGAAGCACTCTGGGCACCATGCCCCCTCCAGAACCAGTGGAGATAGTCATCCACTACCTCTGTCCTTAGCAGGATGAAGCACTCTGGGCACCATGCCCCCTCCAGAACCAGTGGAGACTGTCATCCACTATCTCTGTCCTTAGCAGGATGAAGCACTCTGGGCACCATGCCCCCTCCAGAACCAGTGGAGACTGTCTTCCACTTGTGAGACTGTGGCTTTGCACTCCCCAGGATGGAACAGTGGGCAACCCACCCACTGTAGATACTTGTGAGACTGTGGCTTTGCACTCCCCAGGATGGAACAGTGAGCAAACTACCCATTGTAGAGACTTGTGAAACTGTGGCTTTGCACTCCCCAGGACGGAACAGTGGGCAACCCGCCCACTGTAGAGACTTGTGAGACTGTGGCTTTGCACTCCCCAGGATATGGCAGTGGGCAACCCACCCACTGTAAAGACTTGTGACACTGTGGCTTTGCATTCCCCAGGATATGGCAGTGGGCAACCCACCCACTGTAGAGACTTGTGAGACTGTGGCTTTGCACTCCCCAGGATATGGCAGTGGGCAACCCACCCACTGTAGAGACTTGTGAGACTGTGGCTTTGCACTCCCCAAGAATGAACAGTGGGCAACCCACCCACTGTAGAGACTTGAGAGACTGTGGCTTTGCACTCCCCAGGATGGAACAGTGGGCAACCCGCCCACTGTAGAGACTTGTGAGACTGTGGCTTTGCACTCCCCAGGATATGGCAGTGGGCAACCCACCCACTGTAGAGACTTGTGAGACTGTGACTTTGCACTCCCCAAGAATGAACAGTGGGCAACCCACCCACTGTATAGACTTGAGAGACTGTGGCTTTGCACTCCCCAGGATTGAACAGTGGGCAACCCACCCACTGTATAGACTTGAGAGGTTGTGGCTTTGCACTCCCCAGGATTGAACAGTGGGCATGTGGCCTTCTCGTGGATTTGGTGTCGTGCACTCAGGCGGCTGAGGTGCCCCCCCTTTCCCTCCCCCAGAGGTGCCTGTTTAGTTGCTGTCTGATGCCCCTGCAGTGTTCTCTCTGTCATGGTCAGGGATCTTGTGTGGGCCTCGCCCATACTGTGTGGTCCCAGTGTTCCACGGACTTTCTTAGTGCACTACCTGGACTACTATGCTTGGTATATATTTTGTACATGGTGTATATATATATTTCTGCCTACTTGATTTTAATATATTACAATGGTTACACTCAATTTCTATTGTCTTTGCATGCTTCCGGGGAGTTTGGGGGGTGTAACTATGATGTATTGCTATGCATTAGTGTGTGTGTTGTAGTGGGTGAGGGTGGGGGTGGGGGTGTTGCGTGTGTGTGTCCCTGTTTTTTGCCTCCCCCCTCCCCTGTGTCGTAGGTGCAGTACTCACCGTGGTCTTCGCCGCCAGCGTTGGTGCTCCTGGTAGAGGAGCAGGAAGACTTTTGCAGGTAGAATTTGGAGTTCCGGGTCCATGGCGTCCTCGTTCCCCGTGGGGTGTGTAGAGGTGAGCGTTTTTCCTTCGGGATTCCTGTTTCTGCCGTGTTTTTATCCGCGGGGAATCCGCCCCGGAAAAGGTGGCGGATTGGCCTGTCATAATAGTGTGGGCGGTACATTGTCTCCCGCCTGTCTGTTGACGGTGAATGCCGCGCTGTTTGTTTGTACCGCCGTGGCGGTCGAAGTGTTAAAGTGTCTGTCTTTGTTGGCGGTTTTGTAATTGCTAATTTTTTACCACCAGCCTGTTGGTGGTCTTACCACCGCTTTAACAGCGACCGCCAGGGTTGTAATGACCACCTGAGTCTCTAGTTGGCAGAGGTGTAAACCCTTGTCCAAGTAGGGACCATACTTCTAGTCAGAGTAAGTCACACGCAATCCAAATCATCCTAAGCCCACCCTCTGGTAGCTTGGCACAGAGCAGTCAGGCTTAACTTGGAAGGCAATGTGTAAAGTATTTGTGTAATAATAATAAAACACAGTGAGAGCACCACAAAAAGTCACCACACAGGTTTAGAAAAATGTAAGATATTTATCTCTTTAAATTAAGGTCAAAACGATCAAGATTTGATAATCACAGGTTGAAATATCACTTTTGTAATGATCAGAAAAGTCTGTAGTTCTTAAAAGCAACAATGATGTCTTGCAAGCACAAAGTACCTGGTTTGCGTCAAAATTACACGCAAGAAGGGCGCAGATGAGGAGATGCGTGGAAAAAGATAGGTGTGTGTCAGAGTTCTGGGCGTTGATTCTTTTCCACATCGCAAAGGCTTTGTATCGAACTCTGGCACGCAGGCTTGAATCCACTTTGCGATGTGGGGACTTCTGATGCCTAGGGATTATGCGTGGAAATCCTGTGGGTGCCTGAAAAAGTCACAGCTGTTGCGTTGATCTTGTGGGCCATGCGGCAGAGTATCTGCCACATGGCTAGTGCTGCATCTATTCCTCTCGCAGAAAGTCAGGCTATGTCGCTTCGTTTCGGCGATGCGTCAAGCTGGTGGGCTATGCGCTGAAGTCCTGGTCGCAACGTTGCCGCTGTGTGGATCTCCACTTGGGAAGCCGGGCTGCGTTGTTCCGGTTCAGCAATGCAGTGATTTTCTCACCGCTGGACAGGCTGTGCACTGATTCTGGCAGGCTCTGTGTCGATTTGCGCAGCACAAGGAATTTCCTTGCAGAGATGAAGTCTTTTTGGCTCTAATACTTCAGGAACAGGAGGCAAGCTCAATTCAAGCCCTTGGAGAGCACTTCTCAGCAGAGCCAGAGGCCAGCAAGGCAGCAGGGCAACAGCAAGCAGCAGTCTTTTACAGCACAGCAGTCCAAGTCAGTCCTTTGGGCAGCCAGAGAGCTTCTCTTGGCAGGTTGCAGGTTCTGGTGCAGGGTGTCTATCCTAAGAAGTGTCAAAAGATGGAGGCAAGCAAGCAAGAAGTTAGGGGTAACTACCCTCAGGCTGTCAGGTCTAACAAAAATGTACTCAGCAATCAAAGGATTCAACTTACCAAGGAATCTGTTGAGCACAGTCATTTTTTAACTCATACCCCAGAATGCTGATGTGGCCCTTTAATGCCCAGAGGGTTCAGAGACAGGGGCACCAATTACGAACTTTCCTGGCACACAGAGGTACTGTTTAAACAAGTGATTTATTTACTGCTCGTAATCAACTCTACATATCCCCCTTTATAGAGCAATAAAACAATTAGAGTAAAATAACATCAGCCACACTAATCTTAGCTCATAATACATTCTACAAAAACCTAAATGTAAAACATTTCATGATTGTAAGTTTTCAATTATAAATACATGCATCTAAATCAATAAATATACATCTGGAAACATTTTAAAAAGCCCCCCCACCGGCAATTAGCAATTTTAAACACATATTTCCCAAGCTCCACACTGAACCATCTTCCAATTCTACCACACCCTGTCTCACTTTAGTGACTTTGAGTGGGTGTGAAAATGTACTGGTTCCCTTTTTCACTATTCCAACTCTTTTTGTCACCACTCAGTAACCTGCTTCCAAATGAATTTCTCTCACTCCTTTTTTGACATTATAGTATTCCTCTACACATTTCTGTCTTTCAGCAACTTCAGCTTTAATTTTCCTCATGAACAACCCACACTTGGTGTTTGTTAACTAACCAAGCTGGATAGTTGTTCCTTCCCAGTTCTCTTCCAGTTAGAGAGACAAAGGGTGAAATTCCTGTCATCGAATGGGACATAGATCTGTGTGCCCACATCAATTTCCTCAAAACCTTTCTCCAAGGCAAACCATTAGCAAATGATTGTTGCAAGTTGTCCATAATCATAAGGTTTACCCTCTCAACCATCCCATTTGCTTGCGGCCTGAACAAGGCCACTCTTTCATGGACAATGGCCCACGTTTCCATAATATTTTTCTTCTTTTTGGACACAAATTGAATACCATTGTCTGAAACAATTATTGTTAGTGTACCTGCTTCTAGAAAAACCTCTTTCAGAAAATCTATCACCCTTTCTGTGTCGATGTGGTCCACTCTTCAGACCACAAACCACTTAGGCCCTCATTATGACATAGGTGGTAAATCCCACTTACCGCCATGCTGACTGCTGCCAACTTACTGCAGCAGCGGCAGATATCCGTTCACCATATTATGACACACACACACCAATCCGTCAGTATTCAGCCACATACACAAATCCGCCAGCCCAAAGGTCAGTGATAAAGTGGCGGTATCAAAACCCACACCGTTCCGCTAACAGAACAACGGCCATCACATTATGACCCACGAGTCACCACGGCTGACATTCAATGGCGGTAAACCATTGTCGGTACATACTGTTGCTCTCAAAATGGACACACACAAACCAAAACAACACCACATTGGACAATTCAAACAACACAAACCTGACACTCGTACACATACTACACCCACACACCCACACCACTATAAAACACACACCCACATTACGCACAACCCTTTACCTTTTCAAACCAATGCCAGCAGAGAGACATCAAGAGCACTGACACAATTAGAGCCACACACTATTCACACCTATACACCACTCACGCACCCCACATCACACACCCCAACACATTACCGAACACACCCTCACCAATACACCTCTCACAACACCCATGGCACCACAAAGTCATTCCCATTTCACAGAGGAGGAGCTAAGGGTCAGGTGAAGGAAATTATCAGGGTAGAGCCACAGTTATTTAGAGCACAGGTGCAGCAGATATTGATAGCTAGGAAGATGGAGCTATGGAGGGGAATCGTGGACAGGGTCAACACCGTGGGACAGCACCCAAGAACTAGGGATGACTTCAGGAAGAGGTGGAAAGACATACGGGGGAAGGTACGTTCCATTGCAGCAACACACCAGCTCGCTATCCAGAGGCCTGGCGGTGGACCCCCACCTCCTCTTCCACAGCTAACAGCATGGGAGGAGCAAGTCTTGGCAATACTGCATCCTGAGGGACTGGCCGGAGTTGGAGGAGGATTAGACTCTGGTAAGTCAACTCTCTACTACTACTACCCCTCTTCCTGCATGCCATCACAAACCCCCACCATCACCCTCACTCCCATCACTCCACCACTTCCCACACCATTACATCTCACTCATTCCAATGCCAAGGCCTGCATGCCCTACCAACGCATGGACACCACTCACAGCCCTGCATGGACACACATCACTGAAGCATGCGCACTATAGAGAATTAACTATCCCACCATACACCAATGTACACCAGTGAAAGTTGCCAGGGCAAATCCAACCAAAGAGGGCAAGCCACGGATGCACAATATGCCAGACACAGAAACCATAACATATCATTTACATCCCCACAGGTACCCCAGCCAATGTCAGCAGAGAGGAGGTGCCAGCAATATCCAGTCCCCCAACTGAAGAGTCCCACAGTGAAGACATCAACACTGGTCTTCAGGATCTGGATGACCTATCTGGCCCATCAAGGACCACTGGACAACCGGTTACCCAGGCCCAGTCACACACCACAACAGAGACTCCCCCATCAGGAAATACCACTACATCACCCACCCAGCGTACCTACACCTCTGTCCCCAGGACACTTCAAACAGCAGTGTTTCCACCTCTACAGGGACCCCAGGCTACACCTCATACCCAAGACAATAAGGGACCTGGGGTCAGTGGGCACACGGTTCAGAGGACAGAGGCACAGGCCAACAGGAAAACTGGGAGGAGTGCTGTGCACCAGGGGTTGGACAGGGCCAGGGAACTGACTCTCCAGGAGGCACTTGCAGAGATCCTAGGAGCCTACCAACATTCCCAGGACACGATGAGCCAGATCCTGGACAATGTGCAGGAGAACAGGTGGCTGCAGGAGGGACAGTACCATAGGATCAGGGAGGACTTGCAGGCCATCAACAATACCCTGATCTCCATAGTAGGGGTGCTGGCAGAGATGGCCAATATTATGAGGGAGGCAGTCTCACACTAGCAGGCCCCTGCCACTAGCCAGACATCTGAACAGGCTTCCACTTCCACTGCAGCTAGTGGCCAGGAGGACCTGCCACAGGACTGACAGGCCACCAGCACCCTTACCGCTGCAGAAGGTGAACCACCTCACAAATGTTCCCAGCGATCCAGGAAGAAGCCATTGACACTTGTCAAAACCACTGCCAGGAAATGAGACTCTCCTGATTGTCACCCTTGTGCCCAACCATGTCCACCTTGAACTGCCATTGCTCCCCTTCCTATGTCCCCTTGGATAATGCACTGTGCTACAAACAGACTGGAACAATACCCTGGACTTTCCTCCATCATCACCTCATGCCATTGCACTTGCCCCTCCATATTTTAACACTTCTATATACAACCTTGGAAAAAAACAGAAGTTTGGAGTATGTCATGTATACAAAATATGTATTCATTGAAACAGGTACAAACATTGCAAATCAACTGTACAGAAAATGAACATTGATTAATGACCTGTACCTGGCTGCAGTGATCACACCAGGTGTATATGTGAGGTCACCAACATCTGCAAAACGAATTGCCAGAGGGAACAGTAAGTGGGCATAGAAGTGGGAAATATCAGCATGCCAGTGCCACAGAAATTCAAACAAATGTCATTGAAATGTGAAGTAAAACTGTCCTATCTGTGTGTCATTGGAAGTATTGTTGGATCACAGATGTTCTGTTGTCCCCATCCTCATCCTCTGCCTCCTCATCCTCACTGTCCACAGGGTCCACTGCTGGCACACGGGCATCTCCAGTTTCCCCCTCCTGTAGGTATGGGACATGGCCCTGAGGGCCAGGTTATGCAACATGCAGCATGCCACCGCTATCTGGCAGACCTTCGTTGGTGAGTAGCACAGTGATCTACCTGTTAGATGGAGGCACTGGAACCTGGCCTTCAGGAGGCCAAAGGTCCTTTCAATGATCCTTTTGGTTCGCCCATGCGCCTCATTATAACGTTCTTCTGTCCTTGTCCTGGCATTTCTCACAGGGGTCAGCAGCCATGATAGGTTGGGGTAACCAGAGTCACCTGTAAATATTGAGGGACAACATTTAGCCACACACTATCCCATATGGCCCACACAATACCCACACACCAACATATACTAGGTGGGAACCAGGGTTAACCTATTAGCCACATCCTGTGTCTCTGTAGTTGGCCCATCTCATGTGGGATGCTGCTGTTCCTCAGGACAAAGGCATCATGCACCGACCCAGGAACTTAGCATTGACGTGGGAGATGTACTGGTCCACAAGGCACACTATTTGTACATTCATAGAGTGGAAACTCCCTCCCATTCCTGAACACCTGTTCATTCTGGCAGGGGGACACAATTGCAAAATGTGTTCGATCAATCACCCCAATTATGTTGGAGATATGTCCCATTGCATAGAACTCGGCCTTCACTGTGGCCAAATCTTCAACCTGGGGGAAAACAATGTAGCTGCACGTGTGTTTTTTCAGGGCAGGCAATACTCTTGTCAGCACTATTGAGAAAATTGGCTATGACTTTCCTTCTGCCAAGCCCACTGTCACTTGGAAAGAACCAGTCGCCAGGAAATGGAGTACAGATAGCACTTGCACAAGAGGGGGGATACCAGTTGGGTGACGGATAGCAGATATCAGGTCAGGCTCCAGTTGGGCACACAGCTCTGTGATTCGGTCTATATGTGAGGATAAAGTGCCTGTCCTCCAGTGTTGCCAAGTCCACCAGGGGTCCGTTCACGGGGGTAGGTCTCCATCTCCTATTCATCCTCAGTGGTAGCAATCCAAGGGACACAAGAGGGAGGATCTGGTCACAAACTGAATAATGGAGCTACAACAGAAATTTGCGTCCTGTAAACATGTAATGGGTCATTGTGATTTGTCCAGTATGTCCTAATATCTAGTGTGACTAAGCATTATTCCAGGGCCTGCCCTCCCCTCCCTGAAATGGCATCCGCCTGTCCTGTGTGAAGGGATAGGTGGAAGTGAGGTAATTCCGCTGACATTGTGCGCCGTTGAGGGAGGCAGTCGGGAACTGCTGTGCAACTCCTCATTGGTTATAATTGGGCCCTATGGGGTACAGTGGCCAATGGCGATCTATGCCAATGGTGACAGTAGCACTGCCGCGGACATGAATGCCATTTTCTATCAGATTCCTCACTTGCAACCTGACCTTCCATAGGAGTGGACCTACACTGCATGTGCTGCTGTGTCCTGTGTCTGGAACATACCATGGTCCATGTGATTGGGGAAAGGGCCCCCGCCTTCACTTCAGAGGAGTTGGAGAGATTGGTGGATGGGGTCCTCCCCCAGTACAGACTGCTGTATTGGCCTCCGGACCAACAGGTGAGTTTACTGTGAGCACGATGAATGTGGCATGAATGCATTGAGTTGTGTGTGTGAAGGCCTCATGTAAGGGGGGTGGGTGGATGTCCTCTGGGTGGTGTACAGGTTGTGTGTTTGGCCATGTGTGTGTAAGTGGTGATGGAAATGGGTATGGTGGACCATATGTGTGACAGGCTGGACTGTTTGTCTAAATCTATTTTCTTGTGTCTATTGCCTCTGCAGGTCACTGCCATCAAAAGAAGGTTGTATAGTGTGCCATCGCCAAGGAGGTTGCGGACCCTGTGGGTCTACGGCAGGTAGAGCATCCACTGTCACAAACGGTGGGAGGACCGGAGGCGCTGGGCACGGAAGACGGTGGAGGCCAAGCTGGGGATGGCCTCCAAATGAGGAATACTGGCGGTGGCATGTCCTGAGCTGGATGGGCACTTGAGGGCATTACAGCAGCCACAAGGGGGTGAGTACAGTGTCCATCATTATAACTTACGCATGGTAGGGTGGTATCCGAGTGGGGGATGTGTGTCAGTGGTTGCCCCTAGTCCAGGCCTGACATTGCAGCGTAGGTCCCCTGGTGTCTAGGGTGCAGAGGTTCAAATTTAGCTACCAAGCTCGTAGGCATCCACTACTGGTCAGGGCTGCGTGGATCCCAGGTGTGCTGCATTTGGCGGTATGTTCCCCTCCCCATGCCTTGGTGGCTAGCATTATGACTGGTAGTGCAATGCATAGTGCGTAGGGATCTTCCCTGTGTGTGACAGTGGTGTGTATGCCAACGGTGGTGTTGGTGAAGCCATTGACCAGGTGTATCTTTTTTCTCTTTCCCCCCGTTTTTGTTTTGTCATCCTGTACTTATGTGCATTAGCATCATCTGGTGGAGGAGCAGAGGCACCGGCGACGGAGGTAACTGCATCCCACAGGACCAAGGAGGCAGAGTCCACTGACAGTGAGGGCACCAGTGGGACAGAGGGCGAGGGGAGCACCACGGCAAAGACTGGAGGAAACAGTTCTGACACAGATAGCTCCTCCGATGGAAGCTCCCTGGTGGTGGCTAACACTTCTGTGCCTACCCCAGCTACAGGTACAGCCACCACCCCGTACCAGCACCACCCTCCTAGTAGCCCCTCAGCGAATTGCCCGTGCCCGCTCACCCAGTAGGATGGGCATCTCCTTTGCCCGAGGCACCTCAGGCCCTGCCCCGGTGAGCCCTGCTGCCCTGAGTGAGGAGGCTGGCAGCCCAGATGCAACAATCTAATGCATTCCTGGAGGGCATTCACACTGGATTGGCGGCCCAACAGAAATCGATTCAGGCTCTGGCCTCTTCTCTGATGGCAGCCATTGTCCCTGTTCCTACTGTCCCCTCTCCAACTTCCACTGCCCAGTCCCATTCCCCTCAACCCCAACCTATCCCAAGCACACATACAGACGAGCATGCACACAAGACAACACCCAAGAGTGTCACAGGCAAACACAAGCACCACACTTCATCCCACAGGCACTCACAAAAAAACACCATCCAGTTGCAGACACACCAACATCCACTATTTCCACTGTCTCCCCCTCCTCCACCTCCCACCTAGTTACGTCCACACTCACAACTGCATGCACTACATCATCATCCACTACCAGCATCACCACACCAAGCAGAACACACACCTCACTGGCAGACACCTCCACAACAGCCATGAACACGTCCCCTGTGTCCTCTCCCACTGTGTCTGTCCACCCCTAAAATACACAAACGCAAGCACTCAGACACCCAACAGCCATCCACCTCACAACAGTATACAGCCCATGCACCGACACCCAAAAGCAGTAGACAGACACCTCCAACAACCAATCCCTCATCGTCAACTCCCATTCCTTCTCCCGCCCCAATGTCCCTAAAAAACTGTTCCTATCCACCATTAACTTGTTCCCTACCCCTCCCTGCCACCCTGCATGTATGGCCAGGGTAGGAAGAACCCAGCCAAGTACCTCAGACACACAGTCCACGGGCCCAGTCATCACTGCACCCACTTGTGGTGGAAAGTGATCCAGGCCACCTGTCCTGAATGGGAAGGAGCCTTCACCAGCCAGCCTAAAGGGGAAGGAGACTTCCCCAGCAGGCAGGAAGACCAAGGGGCCTGCCCCAGCAAGGGGCTGGACCAGGAACTGTGACGGAGCCCTCACCGCCAACCATGGTTGTGCAGCCGTCCGAGGTTGCAGGGGATGGGCAGGAGCCTCCCCCCACCAGCAGCACCACCACTGTGCAGCTGTTTGAGGTTGCAGGGGATTGGCAGGAGCCTCCCCCCACCAGCAGCACCACAACGGAGCGGTTGTCACCACCGGCGTACGGTATGTAATCCTGCCTCCATGAGCTGCTGTGGCTGGGTTCTCCTCCAAAACCAGTGGGTGAGACACCCAGGTGAGAGACTGTGGTCTTACACACCCCAGGATCAAGCACAGGGCATGTTGCCCCCTCCAGAACCTGTGGGTATGACACCCAGCTGAGAGACTGTGGCCCATCACTCCCCAGGATCAAGCACAGGGCATGTTGCCCCCTCCAGAACCAGTGGGTATGACACCCAGCTAAGAGACTGTGGGCCATTACTCCCCAGTATCAAGCACAGGGCATGTTGCCCCCTCCAGAACCAGTGGTCTTGTTACATCTCCTGGCTGAGGTACCCTCCGTCCCCCGTCCCCCTGAGGAGCCTGCCTATTTACCAACTGATGCCCCTGCAGTGTTCTCTCCATATTGAAGCAGGTGACATGCATGGCCTAGAACTTTGGCCTGTGGCCATGTGACCTATGCAAATTGTGGACTGGGCTGTGTCCCTTTTTCTGTACATATGTAAACATCTATTATCTTAACTTATTTTTCATACTGTGTTGACCTCATTATATTCACTTTTGTGAAATGATTTTGTCTTTGCATTATTCAGCCGAGTAACGGGGTAAAATTGTTTTTGTAATGCATCTGGCTGTGTGTATAGTGTGTGTATATGGGGTGTGTGTCGTGCGTGTGCATGTCACTCTTGTTTTCCTCCCTTGTGTGCTAGGCGTCTGTACTCACCGTCGTTGTCTTCACCGGCGTTGGTGTTCGTGGTGGAGCAGAAAGCAGAATATCATTGGGAAGACATGCAGTTCAGGTTCCATGGCAGCGTGGTTGTTCCCTGTGTCTCCAATGGTGAGTCCTTTGCTTTCTGAGCTCAGTTTCTGCCAGGCTTTTGATGACGTTGGTACCTCCCCGGAAAAGTTGGCAGTTTCCAGGATCTCAATACGGTGGGCGGAACATTGACTTGTGCATGGTTGTAGACGGCTACTGCCGTAGTAGTTGTTGTTTCTGCCCTGGCGGTCTGTGTAGTACATTGGCTGTCTATCAGAGATCTTTCCGCCATGGTCATAATTTGGCGGTAGTTACTGCCGGCCTGTTGGCAGTATTACGGCCACTTTATCACCGACCGCCAAGGACGTAATGAGGGCCTTAGTATGGTAATCAACTAGAAGAATCATTTATCTACTTTCACCCCCCAATTTGTTTAGCGAACCTAGGAAATCTATGGCCAACTTTTTCCACTGTAGTTCCTCACATTTTATTGGAGGTTGTCTTACAGTTTTTACCTTATCAATGTTAGCACAGGTGTAACAATGTTACAATATACCCTCTACCATGGTGTCTAGTTTAGGCCATCAATATGCTAGTTGTCTCCTCCTTTTAGTCATATTCCCACCAGGATCGGTTCCATGAGCTAATTGAATGATGCGATTTCAGACACCTAGAGGAAGAATAATCTGATTAATTTTCCTAACTTTATCTCCACATAGGTTCAATTAATCATTCACACCATGATATCATACCACCTCAACATTCTGATACAAATCATGACTCCATCCTTGCTTCACACTCTCTTTCACATCCCTTAACATCAAATCTTCAACCATGGAAAGTGCCCATTCCTCCTTGTTCAATGTTATTTCTTCTTGATCTTCCAACTTCTTACTTTCATCAATTTCCTTGTCATGTGTGCACCCTTTTACAAGTAGCCTTGGCAAGCAATTTGCCACATTCTTTAACCTTTTTAAGTACTCCACTTTGAAATTACACTCAAAAACTGACAGTATCCATCTGGAAATCCTATGCTTCACAACCCTTTTCCAAGTTCCTACCACACTTGGATAAGTGTAATAAATGCTTATGATCCATCTTAATCTTAAAGGTTAAACCCCACAGAAAGTATTTAAGGTGGTTAATTCCCCAGCAACATACCAAGGCTTCTCTTTCATTTACAGAGTAAGATTTATCTGCACCATGTAATCTTTGAGCTGCAAAACCTAGTACTCTCTCCTGGTAGTTAACTACCTGGGGCAATACTACCACCAGACCTACATTGCTAGCATTGGTGGTTAGATTGGGTCTCTCAGTGACATCAAAATACCCTAATGGAAGAGTTTGTACATGTTTTTCTTACACTTGTTCAAATGTTCTCTTACACTCATCAATCCATTCAAAGATGACATTTTTTTCATTAATGTATGAAAAGGATCAACCATCTCAGTGAAATTCTTCATTCATTGTGAACAATACTCTGCTAGCCCCAGTAAATATTTCAATTGAGCCTTGTTCTCTACCTGGTGAATTGCTTATTCCTTGCACAATAGTTTTTTGGGTTGTATTCCTTCCTATGATATCTCATGCCCTCAATAACTGACATGGTTCTTTCTCAGTTGGCATTTGTCTCTCCTAACTGTTAAACCATGTCCATCAAGTTGTTTCATATCTTCTTCAAGTATCTTATCATGGTGCAATTCATCCTTCATGGCAATAAATGCATTGTCCTGAAAGCAACACACATTTTCCATGCTTTTGAAAATGTTTGTCATCACCCTAAGAAATACAGCCAATTTGAATGCCAGACTGAAGGGCATCCTAAAACAAGGAGAGCACCAAGAGAGGTAACAAATGACGCAAGGTGTCTAGATCCTTTGTGCAAGTTAATTTAATGATACACTTTCAGCATGTCAACTACCCTCAACACCCTTCCACTTACCATAGCTGACAGCATTTCAATATAGCCTTAGAACCCGCCGTAGCGGGCTCTATCGGCTATTAAAGGCCCGCTCCTGCGTTAAATGCCCAAGCCGAAGGCGAAGGCATTTAACAAGGGAAAGGGCCTTTAATAGCCGGTAGAGCCCGCTACAGCGGGTTCTAAGGCAATTAGAACATTCTGCCACTCAGGGCAGAATGTTCTATTAGATAAAACAAATTCCTCATGAAGCCCGAGGGGATTAAAATCCCATTAGGGCTCCGTGAGGCTTTGTTCACAGCTCTTGCTGTGAACAAAGAGAACATTGGAATGTTGGCGCTGCAGGCTTTTACCGGCCAGTAAAAGCCTGCAGCACTCCACTGTTTTCAATGGAGCTGCCAACGCTCCAATGTTCTAATAATGTTTAGGAGAGGTTGCCTGTAAGTCCATATTGAGATCCCTTTAATCTATACATTTTCTAATCTTGCCTCCCTCCTTAGGAGCAACTACTACCGGTGCTAACCACTAAGATGAGTCTATGGGTTAGATGAATTCTTGTTGTAAGGGTTTCTTCATTTAATGAGGTATACTCCTTACTTTATGCGCAACAGAAATTGCTCCCTTACGCAAACTGATTTTATGGAAAAAAACATTGAGCAATACTAAATTGTAATAGAATACACAAGCATATTTTTTACAACGTATTCCTAATATGCATCAACTTGGTTCACTTGTTGCAGCTTCTTGGTAATTGTCATAACAGGCTTTTCTACATTAGGATCTGGAATCATTCCCAAATCCTTCTGGTGCTGTCACCCTCATAGATTTGAACCAAAGTCCGTCATATACATAGATCCATACACTTTCTCCTTCTCAAATTGAATGTTCATCTACTTCATTGCAAGGATTTAGATTTTTTTTTCCACCATACCCACAGCCTTTATGTCAGGATCTGACCAGCCCTTCAATCCCTCTGAATGATGTTGGTGCAAGGTATCTTTAGATATTAGAATATGGTAGCTACCCGAATTCTCCAACACTTTTACTTGCAGATCATCCAATTGTACAATACAATATGGCTTTTCTAATTTACCAATGCTGTCTTTCTTCACAAGGTTGCACATTTAGTATCCATATCAGATATACCTTCAGCGAAACCTTGCACTTGTTCATTGAATGGACAACACCATTTCTCATCTACTTCCTTTAATCTTCACTCTATACTGTTGCGCCGCGGGCCGCTGCGGCGACTCCCGGCTGAACCGCCCGTGTCAAAGGTCGCGGCACCCACGGCGGCCCTTTTCTCCAGCTGCGCGCTGTTGTGGGGATGCGGCGAGGCCGGAGGCCCAGAATTGGGTCACAGTTCTCGCCGCGCACAGCGCGCGACGCGGCCATGGTTGTGGGGTGTCTGGGCCCTCCACCCTAGCATTACCTACCTGCCACACGCCTTCAGGGCCTTCCTCTTCCTCATGCATGGTTTTGAAGCATGCCTTCTCCTTCCCAGCATGCCGTGCACTTCCCTTCTTCCCTGCATGCATCTGTTCCTTTTGTACTAGAGTATATTTTCTATCTCTAGCTATAGCTCCTTCCCAAGCCAAGATGGTGGTGTTACTTCTTCCTGTTTATCACTTCCTGTCTAGGGGTATATAAGGGGAATCATTTCTTCTTCTCATTGCGTTGCAGCACTTCAGCGGTGGTGGTCACGCTCCGGCTGGTCTTCGTTTGGGACGCCAGTCATTCTTATTCTGTCTTCAGTCTTCCAGACTTCCCGGATCCTGAGTTCTAATCCTTATGTCCTCCTTCTGTTTCAGGGAGTACCTGTTGGAGGTTTTTTCCCCCTTGGGGTTTTTCCTCTGGGACTCCTTCTGGAGGGCACGGACTGTGGTGGCTTACTATTGTCAACAGAACCGTGGCTACCGGAAGGGGTCGCCCCTACCTCGGTCAGAGCAGGACTTGCAGGAACCGGGGCCGCTCACCATCCCTCTCCAGTACGACGGTAAGCCCAGGGTGAATCGTGATAGATTGCAATGCCCAAAACTTCAGTCGCTGACCGGAACCATGGAGAATCCCGTGATGAATACGGAACCAACAAGTCAAACCTTGCTCCTGACTATCCAACAACAGGCCCAAGAACTCCAACAGCTACGAACCGAAAATACGGCTTTCCGACAAGCCTTAGCCTCTAGAACCATGGATGTTCCTACTGTCTCTGCAACCACACATCGCTTCTCTGGGGATCCTAACAAATTGCGAGAGTTCCTAGATGCCTTGACAGTCTATTTCGCATTCCGTCCTTCACAATTCATGCAAGACAAAACTAAGGTTGGATATTTGATCAGCGCTCTATCTGGCACAGCCTTGGCCTGGGCAACTCCTTTGGTGACAGGAAATGATCCCAGCCTGTCTAATTATTCAAACTTTGTCGCTGCCTTTAAACAAATGTTTGAACGTCCTGGACTTGAGTCTTCAGCAGAAGAAGCTCTATGTGATGTTCATAAAGGAAGTCAGGACGTTCTACAATACATCACACGATTCAGACAGTTGGCAGCTGAAACTTCTTGGGTGGAGCGTACTTTGGTGACCCTGTTTCGCAGGGGTCTTAGGGATGACATCAAGGATGAACTAGTGCACTCCGCCAGAGTGGAGAACCTCAAGGGTTTAATGGATCTGACCCTTGCGATAGAATATCGACTAAATGAGCGAAGGGTGGAGAAGAAAAAGAGTCATATACCATCACACTCGATGACGTCCCGCGCTCTTCCTCCTCGCTCCGAGGAGACTCGTTCTGAACCTAAAGGTACTACTGAGGAAGAGCCTATGCAAATTGACATGGCACGAGGGCCATTATCAACTAGTGAGCGGGAAAACAGGCGAATAAAAGGACTTTGGGGGTCATTACAACATTGGCGGTATAAGGCGCTTACCGCCGTGCAGAAGACCGCCAATACACCGCGGCGGCGGCAGGAGACCGCCACAGCTATTATGACACACATCACGGAATCCGCCGAAATTCAGACACCCACACAATACCGCCACACCAAAGGTCAGCGATAAACATGCGGAAACAAATCATCCACCTCCTCGCCAACAGAAACACGCCCATGCTATTACGACCCACGAATACACACACAGCTCCAAAACACTACCACATTGGACAATTCCAAATACACACACCTGATACACATACACACACCACTCCCACACATCCAATATAATATAAAACACACACCCACATCACCCACAAACCCCTACGACCAAAAAATAGAGAGAAGGCCATAGAGAGGCAGCACAGAATAGAGAACCGCATCACACAGAGGCACACAACACCATCACCCACACAACATCCACGCACAAAACACCACATACCACTACACTCACCACACTCATCAACACATACACCACCCCACACATCACACACACCACCCCATGTCACGCCAAAGACACCCCCGCTTCTCCGAGGAGGAGCTCAGGGTCATGGTGGAGGAAGACGTACGGGTAGAGCCACAGCTATTTGGCTCACAGGTACAGCACACATCCATAGCCAGGAAGATGGAGCTATGGCAAAGAATAGTTGACAGGGTCAACGCTGTGGGACAGCACCCAAGAAATAGGGAGGACATCAGGAAGAGGTGGAACGACCTACGGGGGAAGGTTCGTTCCATGGTATCCAGGCACCACATCGCGGTACAGCGGACTGGCGGCGGACCCCCACCTCCTCCCCCACAACTAACAACATGGGAGGAGCAAGTCTTGTCCATCTTGCATCCTGAGGGCCTCGCAGGAGTCGTTGGAGGAACGGACACTGGTAAGTCAAATTTTAACTATCCCCACCCTACCTGCATGCTATCACACACCTCCACCCTCACACCCTCCCCTAACACCCTAACTCCTCACTGATATACCCATAACACCAACCACCCATCCGTAACACCAAGACCTGCATGACACAACTAAGCATGGATACCCATCACTAAAGCATGCCCACTGCACAGACCCAGAACACCCCCCAACCATCAGCACACAACCCCACACAGGAATGCTAGCACTGGTGTACACGCACACCCAACCATTGCACACCATGAAACACACACATGCAATAATCATGTACTTATACCCCCGCAGGAACCCGAAGGAACGTCACCACACCAGAGGGTCCAGACAACACCACTCCACCCCCAGAAGAGGCCCACAGTGACGACAGCAGCCCTGCCCTACTGGATCTTGATGACCAGTCCGGACCATCGTGGGCCTCAGGACAGTCCGTATCCCTTGCCCAGCCACAGCCCAACACCGAGCTGCCACCCTCTGGGAACACCAGCACAGCACCCACCCAGCGGGCCCATACCTCCCTACCCAGGACAGGTCAATCAGCGGTGTGTCCACCACTACAGGGAACCCAGGCTAACCCACCACCCCAACAACAACAGGGACCTGGGGGCAGTGGTAGTGGGCACACGGTCCAGGGGTCAGAGGCACTGGAACACCGGGGAACTGGGAGGGCTGCTGTGCGACAGAGGGAGGACAGGCCAAGGGAACCCACTCTCCACAAGGCCCTATCCTCCATCATGGGAGCATACCACCACTCCTAGGAGATGATGGCAACGGTCCTGAACAAGTTGCAGGAGACCCTGCATCTGCAGGACGATCTGTATTTGGGGTGCAGGGGGGAGCTCAGGACCATCAGCTCCGCCCTGGGCACCATCGTAGGGGTGCTGACGGACATTCAAAAGACCTTGAGGGACACCGTGGCACTCCAAGGGGCCCCTGACACTAGCCAGGATGATGAAATGCCCACCACCTCCGCCGGCGCTAGTGGACAGGACGCCCCGCCACAGGACCACCACACCAGCACCCCACCCCCTGCAGATGGACTACCACCCTGCAAGCGGTCCCTGAGATCCAGGAACAGGACAGAGCAAGATGGCAAGACCCCCACCAGGAAATAAGACTACCCTGATGGTCCCCCCACTGTCCCACTTTGTTACCCTGTCCAATTCAGGACTGCCCCAGCTCCACTTCCAATGGCCAGATGTGTGATTTACCTGTGAGACTAATAGCCATGGACATACTTCCACCATAACCCATCACCATTTCACAACCCCCCTTCATGTTTATGCACTTAAATAAACACCCTTGAAACACTAATAAAACTGGAGTCAGTCTATGATTTTGAACTTTGTATTGTCAATTACAGTGTCAAAAAGGGTTACCCATTGGGAGGCCAACATACCAATGTCACACATCACAAGCCCTTCAAGGGTGCAAGCTGTTGACACGTAGGTTACCACATTTGTGAAACTGAAATGGAAGGGGACAACTCAGTTAACAAATAGTGAGTGAAATGTAGGTACAGGATAGAGGTAGACATGTGAAAGTTAATGTAATGTTAAACCAGAATATGTACTCACCTGTGTCTCACTGGAAATATTGCTGTATGACTGACTCCCTGTTGTCGTTTTCTTCATCCTCAGCTTCTTCCTCATCACTGTCCACAGGCTCCACCGCTGCTACAACACCGTCATCTGGATCATCCTCCTGCAGAAAAGGCACCTGGCGTTGCAATGCCATATTATGGAGCATGGAGCTGGCGATGATGATGTCGCACACCTTCTTCGGTGAGTAGAATAGGGATCCACCAGTCATATGGAGGCACCTGAACCTGGCCTTAAGGAGGCCGAAGGTCCGCTCGATTACCCTCCTAGTCCGCCCATGGGCCTCATTGTAGCGTTCCTCTGCCCTGGTCCTGGGATTCCTCACTGGGGTCAATAGCCACGAAAGGTTGGGGTAACCAGAGTCCCCCAATAGCCATACACGGTGCCTCTGGAGTTCACCCATCATATCAGGGATGCTGCTATTCCGCAGGATGTAGGCGTCATGCACTGAGCCAGGGAACATAGCATTTACCTGCGAGATGTACTGGTCTGCCAAACAGACCATCTGGACATTCATGGAATGATAACTCTTCCTGTTCCTGTACACCTGTTTACTCCTGCGGGGGGGACCAGAGCTACATGGGTCCCATCAATGGCACCTATGACGTTGGGGATATGTCCAAGGGCATAGAAGTCACCTCTCACTGTAGCCAAATCCTCCACCTCAGGGAAAATGATTTATCTCCTTACGTGTTTCAGCAGGGCAGACAACACTCTGGACAAAACGTTGGAAAACATGGGCTGGGACATCCCTGATGCCATGGCCACAGTAGTCTGAAAAGACCCACTTGCAAGGAAATGTAGCACTGACAGCACCTGCACGTCAGGGGGGATTCCAGTCGGATGGCGGATTAGTGACATCAGGTCTGGCTCCAACTGGGTACATAGTTGCTGGATTGTGGCACGGTCAAACCGGTAGGTCACAATCAAATGTCTCTCTTCCATTGTCAACAGGTCCACCAGAATTCGGTGCACCGGCGGATTCCGCCATCTTCCCATATGTCCCAACTGACGGTGCCTAAGAAGGACAACAGCGAAGAAACAGTCACCATTCCTCCAGGTATGTACCCAGAGTCACACACAAGACTACAACAGACAATTAACCCTTCCTGGATATGTTTTGAGTGTAGGCCTCGGTATGTGTGACGCAGCAGCAAATGAAACCATGTGGGCCCCTGAAATGGCAGCTGCCTGACCTCTAAACTGGGCCAATGGGAATGTGGGGTAACTGCGCTGGCATTGGACACCGTTGCGGTAGGCGGTCGTAGACAGCGGAGCAATGCTGCATTGGTTAACATTGGACCCTATGGGTCCCAGGAGCCAATGAACAGGTGCGCCGCCGGTGATGATGCGCACCGCCGTGGACGTCACCGCCGCGGACGTCACCGCCATTTTCTATCTGTTCAATCACTAGATACCTGACCTTCGACAGGAGAGGACCTATATTGCCAGTGCTGCTGTGACTTTGGTCTGGAAGCGACAATGGCTGCTGCGTCTGGGGAAAGGGCCCCTGCTTCACTGCACAGGAGTTGGAGAAACTTGTGGATGGGGTCCTCCCCCAGAACATGCTACTCTACGGTCCTCCAACCAACAGGTCAGTACACAGGGAGCACGTTGGATGGGCTAGGCCTGGGTGGACAGGGCTGGGTGGGAGAGGGAAGGGGGCAAAGTTCTAAGAACAGAAATGCATGGGGATGAATGGGCCACATGGCCAGAGTTGGGAGGGGGCCACTCACATTGACGATCCAGTAGGTAATGACTGTTCCTCTTTCCTTGTGCATGTCATGTAGGTCAGCGCCCACCAGAAGAAGGACATTTGGCGTGCCATCGCCAAGGAGGTCTGGACCCTGGGGGCCTACCAGAGACGGGGCACCCACTGCCGGAAGAGATGGGAGGACATTCGCCGCTGCAGCAAGAAGACGGTGGAGACTCAGCTGGGGATGGCCTCCCAACGTGGGAGGGTGCCCGTCACACCATGACCCCCCTGAGGTTCCGAATCCTGGCGGTGGCCTACCCGGAGATGGAGGGGCGCTTAAGGACATCACAGCAGACACAAGGGGATGAGTACAACCTCATTCTGTGGACTTTGCGTGCAGTGGAGGTGTCTGGGTGGGGGAGGTGGGCTGTGTGTGTCCCTAGGCCAGAGCGAGTTCAGTAGGCAAGGCCCCTCCGTAATGTATGCCATGTGGGACTCTACCCCAGCTCAGAAGAGTGGCAAGTTGAGGTATAGTTGGCCCTTTGCCATCCATGTGCGCAGATTTCTAACATTGCCATCTAGGCCATATCCCAGAAATTGCATGTGCAGAGGCCAGGAGCACGGCGTAATGCATGGGGCTGCTGTGTCTGCCATGTCCGCCAACGGTAGCGGTATGCCATGCACTAAAACTCTCTTTCTTCTGTCACCCCCCCCCCTTTTCCTGCTCTCCCTGTCCTTTTGTACATCAGCATCATCAGGCGGAGGTACAGTGGCACCTGAGCACGAGGGAGCTGCATCCCACATGGCCATGGAGGGCCACACCACAGACTCTGAATGCACCAGTGGGACGGAGAGCGAGGGGAGCTTCACGTCGGCCACCGGATCACTAAGCAGCGACACAGACTTGTCCGCCGATGGGAGCTCCCCTGTGGTGCGGCACCATCTGTGCGCCCCACTTCAACAGGTACAGCTGCCACCTCCCCTACCAGCACCGCCCTCCCAGCAGCCCCTCAGCGTTCGCCCCGTGCCCGCTCACCCAGGAGGGTGGGCATCACCTTCGCCCCAGGCACCTCAGGCCCTGCCCCAGTCGCCCCTACTGCCCTCAGTGAGGAGGCCATTGACCTCCTAATGTCACTCACTGTTGGGCAGTCTACCATTGTGAATGCCATCCAGGGTGTAGAACGAGAGTTGAAACACGGTAATGCATTCCTGGAAGGCATTCATTCTGGTCAGGCTGTCCTTCAGCGAACCCTGCAATCTCTGGCCTCAGCACTGATGGCAGCCATTGTCCCTGTGTCCAGCCTCCCTCCTCCAACTTCCTCCACCCAGACCCAATCCCATGTACCCCAGCCCATCCCAAGCACACCTACAGACCAGCATGCACACAAGTCAACACCCAAAAGTAGCTCAAGGAAACATAGGCACCACACACACCACAGGCACTCACACAAACATCACACCCATACAGACACAGCAACATCCACTGTCTCCACTGCGTTCCCCTCCTCCTCTTCTCCCTCCTCCCTCCCAGTGTCGTCTACACACACACCTGCATGCACCACATCTACAGGCACTAGGATTTGCACCAGGACACCCAGCACCCCAAGCCGCTCACCTGCACTCATCACCTCCACTGCCATTTACACGTCCCCTGTGTCCTCTCCCAGTGTGTCTGTGACGCCCCCTCCCAAAGTACACAAACGCCGGCAATCACTCACCCAACATCCATCCACCTCACGACAGCCTCCAGTACCTGCACCTGCACCCAAAACAGCTAAAGTGACACCTCCTACAACCACCTCCTCTTCCTCCACTCCCAGACCCCCTCCAGCTACCCATCCCAGTGTCCGTCAGAAACTGTCCCTCTGTCAAATTGACCTTTTTGCCCCCCCCTCCAATTCATCAGTCCCGTCGTAGCGCCTCAGCCAAAAAGCCTCCAGTACCAGTGGTGCGTGTTCCAGGTTTTTGGAGTGCCCCGTCCACCAGGGCAGGCAGTAGGACCCGGAGCCAAGGCACTGTCAGCCCACCCCCTGTAAAGGCTCCAAAATTGGAGAGTGGATGACGGGACCGTGTCAAGACTCCTGGTGGGACAACAACTGAAATGGGCTCCAAGGCGATTGGTGAGTCAGCTGTAACTCCAAAGAAGGTGGGGAAGGTCCCGAGGAAGTCTCTGCAACCTGTTGTGAGTGTTACGGCGGAGAAGTGAGCCATCATTTCCGGCGGTCCAGACACAACTGCCAGCACCGTCGTTACTGGTCCAGAGACCACCGCCAGAGTCACAGCCCAGGAGGGCTCAAGTATCGTTACTGGTCAGGAGACCACCGCCAGAGTCACAGCCCAGGAGGGCTCAAGTATCGTTACTGGTCACGAGACCACCGCCGGATTCACAGCCCAGGAGGGCTCAATTATCGTTACTGGTCAGGAGACCACCGCCGGAGTCACAGCCCAGGAGGGCTCAAGTATCATTACTGGTCAGGAGACCACCACCACCACCGGAGTCACAGCCCAGGAGGGCTCAAGTATCGTTACTGGTCAGGAGACCACCGCCACCGCCGGAATCACAGCCCAGGAGAGTCCAGGATCCCACAGCCCCGCTGGGAAATGATTGAACATCATGCCACACACCAATGTCCAGTGTGGAGTTCGTCATGCCACACACCAATGTCCAGTGTGGAGTTCGTCATGCCACACACCAATGTCCAGTGTGGAGTTCGTCATGCCACACACCAATGTCAGGATCCGAACCGCCATGTCAGAGCACCGCTGAACAGTCCATAGACCGCCATGGCAAAGCACCGCTGAACAGGGCAAAGACCGCCCTGGTGAAGACCGCTGAACAGGGCAAAGCACCGCTGAACAGGGTAAAGACCGCCATGGTGAAGACCGCTGAACAGGGCAAAGCACTGCTGAACAGGGCAAAGACCGCCATGGTGAAGACCGCTGAACAGGGCAAAGCACCGCTGAACAGGGCAAAGACCGCTGAACAGGTCAGAGACCGCCATGGCAAAGCACTGCTGAACAGGGCAAAGACCGCCATGGCACAGCACCGCTGAACAGGGCAAAGACCGCCATGGCAAAGCACCGCTGAACAGGGCAAAGACCGCCATGGTGAAGACCGCTGAACAGGGCAAAGCACCGCTGAACAGGGCAAAGACCGCCATGGCAAAGCACCGCTGAACAGGGCAAAGACCGCCATGGCAAAGCACAGCTGAACAGGGCAAAGCACCGCTGAACAGGTCAGAGGCCGCAATGGCAAAGCACCGCTGAACAGGGCAAAGACCGCCATGGCAAAGCACCGCTGAACAGGGCAAAGACCGCCATGGCAAAGCACCGCTGAACAGGGCAAAGACCACCATGGTGAAGACCGCTGAACAGGGCTAAGACCGCCATGGTGAAGACCGCTGAACAGGGCAAAGCACCGCTGAACAGGGCAGACACCGTGTGGGTATGAATAGGCCGCCACATCAGGCATCCTTATCCCATGTGCAGCTGGGACAGTGACAGGACATTAACTTTCACGGGGAGACTCATCCAGTCTGGGCACCAGTCCCACCCAGTACCAGTAGAGAACTGCATCTACTTGCCAAAATGTGGCTTTGCACTCCCCAGGATTGAAGAGTGGGAAAACCACCCACTGTAGAGACTTAAGAGACTGTGGCTTTGCACTCCCCAGGATTTAACAGTGGGCAACCCACCCACTGTATAGACTTGAGAGACTGTGGCTTTGCACTCCCCAGGATGGCACAGTGGGCAACCCACCCACTGTAGAGACTTGAGAGACTGTGGTTTTGCACTCCCCAGGATGTAACAGTGGGCAACCCACCCACTGTATAGACTTGAGAGACTGTGGCTTTGCACTCCCCAGGATATGGCAGTGGGCAACCCACCCACTGTAGAGACTTGTGAGACTGTGGCTTTGCACTCCCCAGGATACATCAATGGGCATGGAGCCCCGTTGTGGATCTGGCTTCGCATTCAACCGGCTGAGGTGCCCCCCCTTCCTTTCCCCCTGAGGTGCCTGTAGTGTTTCTATCTGATGCCCCGGCAGTGTTCTCTCGGATTTTGGTCAGGCATCTATTGTGGGCCTCGCCCATGCATTTTTGGACTGTTGGTGCACGGACATTGTTGTATACATATCTGCACTACTTCTTGTATTGTATATTTAGTTATGACAGATTTCGTGATATATATCAGTATATTTTTGTTTGACATGTATATTGGCACAATACAATGTTTGCCCGCAATTCGCATTGTCTTTGCATTCTTCCGGGGGGATTGTGGGATGTTACTGTGATTTTTGTGACTGCATTGATGTGTATGTTGTGATATGCGAGGGTGGGGGTGTTTGGTGGGTGTCCCCCTAACTTTTGCCTCCCCCGTGTCGTAGATGCAGTACTCACCGGTATGTTCTGCGCCTACGTCGCTGTTGGTCGTAGAGGAGCAGGAAGACAAGGGCAGGTAGGATTTGGAGTTCCGGCTCCATGGAGTCGTCGTTCCTCGTGGGATGTGTTCAGGTGAGCGTTTTCCCATTGCAGTAACTGTTTCCGCCGTGTTTTTATCCACGGTGAATCCGCCCCAGAAAAGGTGGCGGATTGGTGTGTTGTGATAGTGTGGGCGGTACATTGTCTCCCGCCTGTCTGTTGGCGGTGACTCCCACGCTGTTTGTCTGTACCGCCGTGGCGGGCGGTGTGTTAAAGTGGCTGTCTTTGTTGGCAGTTTCCACCAGGGTCGTAATTCCCTTTTTTTGTCCACCGGCCTGTTTGCGGTATTTCCGCAGCTTTAACACCGTCCGCCAGGGTTGTAATGACCCCCTTTGTCTTTACTGTGGTGCTGCTGGTCATCTACTTCGTACCTGTCCTGTCCGTCCAGCCAAGCCCTTGGGAAACGCCAGTTCCCGTCCTCTGTGAGAAGGGTGAGGACGGGATATTCCGAGATACCTTCCATCTGTTCCTCAAGGGAAGAAATAACTACTCTTTTCCTCTTACCCGTCATATAACACTTAACAGATGGCCGTGAAGAAAGAGCACTGGCCTTGCTGGATTGTGGAGCCAGTGGTATCTATCTAGACGAAACCTGGGCCATGGAAAGACAGATTCTGCAAATACCCAAGGAAGTACCAGAGCAAGTCCACACGGTGGATGGTTCACTCCTAGCCTCAGGACCTGTCCGGCATACCACTCCTACCTTATGTCTGCAGTTCGGGAAACATCAAGAAAATATTTCCTTCGACTTAATATCCTCACTGCATCACGTAATGATTCGGGGGATTCCATGGCTAACTCAGCATAATCCCTACATTAATTGGGAAACCAGAACCATTTCTCTTTCCTCCCACTTTTGCCAACACCATTGTTATTTAGCAGGAACCTATTGGTCCCCGAAGAGTCTCTTACTAACACCAACTAAGGTGGGATGTTCCATCAACGTCCTACAAGGAGTACCCAGACATTATCTAGAATATGCCGATGTATTCCAGAAACCAGAAAGGCCAGAACTACCACCCCATAGAGAATACGATTGCGCCATTCCCTTGGAATCAGATACTGTGGTTCCTTTTGGGCGAATGTATTCTCTGACCGAGCCTAAGAAAAAGATCCTCAAAGAATATCTAGAGGAAAATGTACAAAGTGGTTTGATTGCCCCTTCCTCTTCACCTGCTGGGGCTCCTCTCTTTTTCGTACCAAAAAAGACAAAAGACTTACGTCCTTGCATAGACTTTCGAGGATTAAATAAGATTACTACTAAGGATCGCTACCCTCTGCCTCTTATTAAGGTCATCTTAGAAGCTGTCAGAGGGGCTAAGAAATCCACCAAGTTAGATCTTAGAGGAGCATGCCATCTTTTAAGGATAAAGGAAGGTGATGAATGGAAGGCAGCCTTCAGAACACCTTTCGATCATTATGAATATTGGGTGATGCCTTTTGGACTAACCAATGCCCCTCCATCTTTCAAAGATTCATGGATGCTATTTTTTCTGATCTTCTACACAAGACAGTAGTCGTCTATCTGGATGACATTCTAATATTCTCTGTTCACCCAGAACAACACACTAAACATGTACTCCAAGTACTGGAAAGGCTTCGACAACATCATCTATTCTGCAAGCCAGAAAAATGCGAATTTGACCAAACTGAGGTAAAATACTTGGGTTATTGTATTAACCAAGTAGGTGTTGCCATGGATTTAGACAAGATTCAATCCATTCTGAATTGGCCATCCCCCTCTTCCATCAAGGAAACTCAGTGTTTTTTGGGATTGGCCAATTTTTATCGACAGTTTATAGCTGACTTTGCCCAGAGAACCAGTTAGATTACACAAACCCTTAAGAAAGACAATCTAAAGAAGTGTTTTTGTTGGACCCAAGACGCCGAATTTGCCTTTCAAGCGTTAAAGAAGGCCTTCATTCAAGCTCCCATTCTACGGCATCCAGACACCACGAAACAGTTCATTGTCGTCACGGACGCCTCAGAAAGAGCAATCGGGGCTGCCTTGCTACAAAAACAAGATGATGATGGGCTAGAGCACCCTGTATTCTATCTCCTACACATATTATCCGACTCCGAACGTAACTATTCGGTGTTAGAACGAGAACTACTCGCCTTGAAGACAGCTTGCACGGAATAGAGACATTTTCTTATGGGATCGAAAGAACCTTTTGAGGCACGGACAGATCACCGGAATTTAATGTATTTGAGAAACTTTCAGTGCCAAAATAGTCGGCAGGCTCGATGGGCTTTTTTTTTTAGTCAATATGATTTTTACATCACGTATATCCCTGGTTCTCAGAATATTTTGGCAGATGCCCTATCCCGTCGCTACCCTGAGTGTAGTGATTCTCCTGTACAAAACCTATTTGAAAATGATAAGATCATTGGCCTAGTACAGACTTTCGTAGACAAGGTTAGGACTGAATATTCCAACCTTGAAAAAAACGAAATGAACAATTTACGACCGCAGCTTCATAAAGACCAGGAATACTATTATTACAAAAAAGCCTTGTTTCTACCTACTAAGATAGTCCAAACAGAAGCCCTACGTATGTGCCACAACTCTCCCATCGCAGGTCATCGCGGAATGAAGGCTACCCAAGAGCTCCTGCTTCGCTCTTTTTGGTGGCCCGCAATCAAAGCAGATACTGAGGACTATGTGACTTCTTGTCCCATCTGCGCACAAGCCAAGACACCTCACAATAAACCAGTAGGATTACTCCATCCGTTACCTGTTCCACCAGGTCTGTGGCACACTATATCCACAGATTTTATGTGCTCTTTGCCTCCTGCAGTTGGAAATCGGGTAATAATGGTAAAGACTGATTCCTTCACAAAAATGGCACATTTCACGGCATTAAGGAAACTACCTACAGCTAAGGAACTAAGTCAAATCTTTATTCAGGAGATCTTTCGGCTTCATGGCCTGCCACAAGTCATTATCTCAGATCGGGGTCCCCAATACATCTCCCGATTTTGGAGACAATTTTGTAAGACACTAAGAATAGAGGTGGCCTTATCATCAGGTTTCCATCCCCAAACGAATGGACAGACAGAACGGCTGAATCAAGACCTTGAACAATATTTACGTAGTTTTTGTAATGCTACTCAGAGTAATTGGTCTACTTACCTACCACTTGCAGAATTCTCATACAACAATTCAGTACACAGTGCTTCGAAAGTCTCCCCTTTCTATTGTTCTTATGGATTCCATCCAAAGGCCTTTCCTATTCCTCTGAAAGAAACCTCCAATCTTCCTGCCATTACCTCATATGTCCGGCAACTACAGGGTATCCAACGTGTCATACATTCAAATCTTTTAGCCACTAAAACACGTATGAAAAGAATGGCTGATAAGAAACTTTGTGAAGCCCTGCGTTATTAGATCCACGATAAGGTTTGGCTTTCCTCTAAATTCTTACCTCTCCGACTAACCCAAAATAAATTTAAACCTCGATATTGTGGTCCATTCCTGATTCTTCAGAAGATCAATCCTGTGTCTTTTCGTCTTCGCTTGCCTCTGACTTGGAAAATACATCCTGTATTCCATGTATCACAACTCAAACCCTACATCCCTGATCTTTTTTGCAGACAATTCACCTGTCCTCCTCCTCAATTGATTGATAACGTGCCTGAATACGAGGTCCAGGAAATCTGTGACTCCTGGGTCTTCCGTGGTCGTCTCCAATACCTAATTCATTGGAATGGCTACCGTATGAGTGAATGCTCCTGGGAAAATGCATCTTCGGTTCATGCCCCTCTTTTGGTCCGTCGATTTTTCTGTCTTTTCCCTCACAAACCTGGGGCCTCGGGGGGGACCTACTGTTGCACAGCGAGCCGCTGCGGTGCCTCCCGGCTGAACCGCAGGGGAAGCCGCGGCGTCTCCCGGCCGGGCCGCGGGGGAAGCCACGGCCCGTGTCAAAGGTCGCGGCGCCCACGGCGGCCCTTTTCTCCGCCCGCACGCTGTTGCTGGGACGCGGCGAGGCTGGAGGCCCAGAATTGGGTCACGGTTCTCGCCTCGCACAGCGCGCGACGCAGACATGGTTTTGGGGTGTCTGGGCCCTCCCCCCTAGCATTACCTACCTGCCACACGCCTTCAGGGCCTTCCTCTTCCTCATGCATGGTTTTGAAGCATGCCTTCTCCTTCCCAGCATGCCGTGCACTTCCCTTCTTCCCTGCATGCATCTGTTCCTTTTTCTACTAGAATATATTTTCTTTCTCTAGCTATAGCTCCTTCCCAAGCCAAGATGGTGGTGTTACTTCTTCCTGTTTATCACTTCCTGTCTAGGGGTATATAAGGGGAATCATTTCTTCTTCTCATTGCGTTGCAACACTTCAGCGGTGGTGGTCACACTCTGGCTGGTCGCTCTTGTTCTGTCTTCAGTCTTCCAGATTTCCAGGATCCTGAGTTCTAATCCTTGTTTCATCCTTCTGTTTCAGGGAGTTCCTGTTGGAGGTTTTTTCCCCCTTGGGGGTTTTCCTCTGGGACTCCTTCTGGAGGGCACGGACTGTGGTGGCTTACTATTGTCAACAGCACAGTGGCTACCGGAAGGGGTCGCCCCTACCTCGGTCAGAGCAGGACTTGCAGGAACCGGGGCCGCTCACCATTCCTCTCCAGTACCGATGGTAAGCCCAGGGTGAATCGTGATATATGCACTCGCTCAAATTGCTCTTTCTTACCACAATTATGACACGCAACACATCTAGCTGCATACTTAGAATTAGAAGCAATGTGACCCAGAGCGCCACAATGGTAGCATTTTATCTTTCTAACTCTAGTTTATTTTTCCACGTTGATGTGCAATTTGTCCTTTTTTACATTTTCGTTTGCAGTACACACACATTGGATATGAACATAGGCCCTCATTTTGACCCTAGGCGGTCTTTTGACTGCCAGGGTTAATGTAGTGGTATCACCGCCAACAGGCTGGTGGTATATACCGCAACATTATGAGTGCGGCGGGTTGGCGGCTGCCAACCCGGCACATCACCACTCATTTCGCCACAGCGATATTAACCGCTGGGCTGGAGATGTTCATCTCTGACCCGGCAGCCCACAGAGTACCGCCAGTGGTATTATGAGCTGGCCTACCGCCATGGTTTTCGCTGTTGTAGAAACACCATGAAAATCATGGCGCTAGGGCTTACCGGTGACAGTGAATTACTTCCCTGTCACCGGTGGACGTCCCTCCCAGCCCCCCAGCAAGCACTTAACACCCCCACTGACCCCAATACAAACTCACCCTTCTACTCCCGATGCAAACATACCCTGCCCCCTCCATTGCAGAACACACACACTCCCATCCCTGATGCAGAACACACACCCCGACCCCCACCCCCTCCGATGCAAGCACAATCCCCACCCGTTGCAAACACAGACCCACTCCTCCAATCCAATCACATATACCCCACCCCATTCATGCACGCAATCGTAGACACGCACACACTCACACTTACAACACCTATTCATACACACACAGTAACGGACCAACCACACAACTGCCCCCACAGCCATACACGCACACAGCCACACACTCACATCACTCCCCATCCACCTACCCCCACACATTGACAGCACCCCCACTCCTCTTCCCACAGACATGCACACAGACACCCACAAGCACACGCATACACTACAACACTCACATTCACACACGTACAAACACATTCATACACACACGCAGACACCACACACTCACACATAACACCTCCCACCCCCCTCTCTTGTTGGATGATCACTTTACCTTTTCCAGGGAGAAGGTCGTCCGGCAAGGAACGGGAAGGGGCGCTGCTACCGCCAGCAGCGTCCTGCCAGCGGGACACCACCAGGTCGTATTAAAGGTCTTGATATGGTTGGCGGCGTCCTATTGGTGGGGCGGTGCAGGTGGCAGCACCATCAGGACACCACCGTCCCCAAGCGTGGCTACTGCTGGATTTCAGCCCTATGAGTGGCGGAAGTCTGGCAGTGTCCATAATCTGACAGACGGTCGTCTCCGCAGAGGTAGGTTGGCACCCGTGGCATCTGTCATAATGACCCCCCAAAATCTCTACTTACATCACTGATTACTTTTGGAGATAGATCCAGTTCTTTCAGGCATTTCACTGCTTGTTCCATTCCTTTAACTACTTCAATGGATTCTTCTAAAGTAGGATCTCTTGTTAACAGTTTCTCCCCTACTCATTTGTCATTTGTACATCTTACAACTTGATCCCTAATGAGTGAATCACACAGGTTTTCAAATTTACATATTAGGAACAATCCTCTCAAAGATGCAATTTAAGTATCAATGTCTTTCTACATCTTTTGTACCCTGGAAAAGAACTTATAACGTTCCATTATCACATTCACCTTAGCAATAAAGCATAAATCAAATATTTGTAGTATCATATCATAGACAGTACTAGGCTGGCCATCTCCCATACCAATAGATATCTTTGGAAGATCTTCATATAATCTCCTTCCATCTACTCGCAGATGATGGAGTACAATTGCTTGTCATCTTACCAGCACATACCTGTCTCCACCAATGGCAAAAATATATCTGAAAAACAATGATTCCATTGTTTCCAAGGAGCAGGTTGATCACCTGGAGAAGCAAGGAAGGTTGGAGGAGGTGCCCTTGCGTAATCATTCATTGTACCTAAAGAAAATGTAAATAACCAACTAAAATATCCAATTAAAAAAATAAGGTAACATAATAAGTTAAAATAATAAGTTACCACAGCAATTTAAAACAAACACAATTGTGTTCTAAATGTTTGTCATGCAATCTTTCTCAGATTCAGAAGATTTCTGAACAGATGTATATTGGTGAATATAGTAAAACTGGACTCATGCACAAAGGGTTTACTCTCTGCTGTTTTAATAGAAGTCCTCTTTTTATGTTCTTGGCTAACTTAGGTAGAGACACCTACAATGGAAACACAGGCTGGACGTAATTGTGAACGCGTGGAGAAAACCCAAGCTATTACCTTGGATCAGATAATGGGTTTCACGCATCAGGCCGAATGGACTGAACTGACATTGTATAGAGGGGATGTCAATTGCATGACGTCATAATCATCACAACAATATAAGAATCAATACAATCTAAAATCTCATAATACTTCAATAACCACACCAGTTTTAGTAAAAGGCTCACAATTTTATTTCCCTATATTAACAACGCTAAAGTCACGAAAATAATTCTCAAGCTCAAATTATACATATATAGAGTCAATAAAGACTGATTAGAACGCCTCATTTATCTAAGTTTAATCAAAGCAAGTAAACAAATCAATTCAATGATTATAACACAAGAAAACAGCACCAAGATCTGTGCTAAAGTAATTAGGTACATTAGAACAAACGATAAATCATCAATAACAATCCAAGAGCATGTAAAGAAAAGCATTTCCCTCACTAACCAATAATTAGCATTAACTTGTTGAGCTTCATGTAAAAGTTTTAGTAACACAAATTTAGAAAAACATTTAACTCAGGTTATGTCAAAAATTATTAGCAGCAGTTAACTCAGTGAGTTGCAGCTGGTACATGGAAAACAAAAACACATAACAAGTACAATTTGTACATTACCCAATGCACTACAAAATCAGCAAGTTTGTCTACTTCTTCAGCGGAACACCCTCAGCAATGAGCATCAGAATACAGGATACAGGATGGGACAGGGTAATGGTTTAGATTTTGGATCATAAATTACACTAAACCATCAAAGCACTTGGAACATAAACTCCCAAAAGATCTGTCAGAGTGACAGACGCAAAACCAACCCAAAAGACTCTTTAAGGCTCTCCAAGTAACTCTCAAACTTCCCAAAAGATGACTCCCAGAAAATAATGGTAACCAAACCTGACATTAAAATTTACAAATGAAAATGATTGGACAACACATAAGGTGAGCAAAGTGTGACCAATTACAATAAAAACAGATATTTAAAAATGTACACATTCAGACAGCATTCACATTTTTCATTGGTTGTCGAATCCCTAAACTAATACATTTGTATCATAGACTTCTTTCTCTTCCGTCTCGTCTGTGGATCCTTTGTTTCCCCCTCATCAAGAACTTGTGCACAGGATATGCAATTTAACATTGTTTCATTCATTTCCGCCCTCGATGGAAACACACTTGTTAGTAACATTTCTCTAACAATGAGAATATTAAGACTTTGAACAGTTGAAACATGTAAATAATTACATCATCCAATAGCCTTGTATATGCTTATGCTTCAGTCCTGTAGATGTCACTGTTAACACATTTATTGGTGGTTAAGAAACGCACTAGAGAAAATATGTGCAGAGTAAATGAAAATAATTAAATTCATGCTAAATTAAAACACAGGCCTACGTAAGATGGTGACCATTTCATAAAACACTCATTTTTATCACTACATGGATTAATCAAAGTTAAACCACACATTAGTCTATAAAATGAATACATTATCAAATCTCAATTTTTATCACTAAAATCTCTGCTTCCACAATCCCTCCTCTGATGACCCTATATGTCATCACACAAACCTCTCAAATAAAGTTTTTTATTTCGTTTAAGAAAATGTAGAACTTTGTCTCTTGTTTTCTTACAAATTTTCTTTTGCCTCATTTTAGCCCATGACATTTTTCTATTTGAACATCCAAATACTTCTGATTCTTTTCAAATGTTCTTCTCTCAACTATTTTATAAATCTTGCGTATACCCCATATTCCAATTAGACCAAACACTATAATGGAAACCAATTTGATCACTTTCAATACTATTCCTTTTCCCAGGTTGCCAAACCAATTTCCGACTGAAGCAATTCTCTTGCCAGCTTTTTCCCAGATAGTGGTTTCAGTTAGTCGTTTTAGTTCAGGCTTATCATCTGTTATTAATAAAACCGCTAACTAATTTAGAATTGTCCAGTATTTATGAACAACAGTGACACAGACCAAGTAAACTCCGCCCTCCTTCACTAAAGAATGTCTAATGCAAGGCGGTTCTGAAGAGCCATAGCTCTTGTAGCAGACAATTCAGTATCTAGGAGCATGATAGCTCCAGAATAACTCATCAACATGTTATCCAAGACTGTAGACAACTTCTGTACCTTTATTGAATTGAGAATAGCTCCCACTGAAGGAGTTATTGCTCCACAAATGTCTCCCACAATGCCAGAAACTGATTCTCACTTGTGTCTCTTTTGAATCTTAAAATATTTAGGAAACTTACTCAAGTCTTCCAACTGATATTTTCTTGGAAAGACTATTCTAAAATAACATGTGCCATACCATCCTCTAGGAAGACGATAATAAGCATTCTTTCCACAGATGTAATATACACCAGGTATTGGAGGGTCTTGTCCATTCAACATAAAACTCCACTTACTCTGAAACAAAAAAACATGTCTACATTCACTCGTACCCACATATACTTCATCAAAATGACTTTGTGGCCTATATTTACCAAGCTTTCCCAAATTTTCTGCATCCAATGTCAGTCTTCCTTGTTTAGTAATGTCAGTATGAGCATAATCAATCCCAGGTCTACGATTAAGTATTCCTTATCTATCTTAACTTTAATCTCTCTTCTCCTATCTTCTGTGTTATCTAAAAGCTTCTTCTCTACTGGTGTTAGTAAGCAAGTAAGACTATTCCGGTGAGAAATGCTGTCTCATTAGTACTATGTTATCAACTATGGCTATTTTACTCAAATACCCAATGACAGGCACAAAAGAAATAACTACATTGTAGTTCGAGAAAAAATACTGTATATATGCTTGATCATAGAAACGCATTAGTAAAAGACTGCAACTTATAGCAAAAGTTAGAGGAAAGCTATGATATGTAATTCCTTCCTCCACAGAGGCTGGAATCTGCGAGCAAACATAACAATCTTTCACGTCCATCACTTCAACATACTCTTGCAATAAGCAATAGAAGACATTAGAAAAAAGCTCTTTGTCTTTGTGTAAGTATTTCATATCTATCTTGAACCTATCTACTGTAGAAGACATAGTAAGGGTCTCTAAAGAAGTATCAGAAGTGTGTAACTCTGTATCATGGTTGGCTCCATTTATCTAAAAAACAGTCACACCTACAAATAATAAACATATTATGGCACAAACATCCGCCAAACCAATACCTATAAATCAACAACGACTATTTTTAGTGTGTTGATTACTACATTTTCTCATGATCTATTGAGAATCTGAAATTAGAAGTAAGCAAAAATACAACTATGCAGCAAAAACCAAAGCAAAAATAAAAACAAAAGACAAAAATTTGCAAAAATGTTCAAAATCCAGCATCACATTAATCCCCCTTAATTTGTTTTTCCAAAAGTTCATTCACACTACAAGATCCTCCTTGTCACAGTCCGATAAAAATCTGTCAAAACCAGTTTAGTAGCTTGTCAAACTAGGTTATCAAAGTCTCTTTAAGAAAATGTCTCTATGTACGACTTCATCCAAAAATCTTTTCTCTTTCAAAATTCAACTTAACACCAAGAAAGAACTGGTGATTTTCATATGCCAAAATATAAACTTGGAATGTCATCATCATCAAAATGCGCTTTATTTCGGTAGGTATATACCATAAAAGCACAGTACAAAATGTTAAAAAAAAATAAAACATAAAATCATTGGCTTTAAGATGAAACTTTAAAATACAATCACATTTCGAAGCAAGGCAGCGTGCATGATAGCTTAGATAAATATGCAAAAGTGGTCAATAGCTTGCAATGTAAATAATACATAATCTAAGATATGTTATTGGTCGTGTGTTATGTCGCTCAACTATAAAATTACATTGCCTGTTATCAGTGTCTGTGGCTGAGAATAACCTTTTAGAATTCCAAGGCAGAAGTGCCAGATGGATTCAAAATCTTTTGTCAGGGAGCATGCCAATAAAACAGATGGATCCGATTTAACCCCTTCACTGCCAGGCCTTTTCCCCCTCAGGTGCCAGGCTTTTTTTTCGCTATTTGGGGCAGGGCGCGCTTAGGCCCTCATAACTTTTTGTCCACATACGCTACCCACGCCAAATGTGCGTCCTTTTTTTCCAACATTCTAGGGATTCTAGAGGTACCCAGACTTTGTGGGTTCCCCTGAACGAGACTAAGAAGTTAGCCAAAATACAGCGAAAATTCATTTTTCTTTACAAAAAAATTGGAAAAAAGGGCTCCAGAAGAAGGCTTGTGGTTTTTCCCTGAAATGGGCATCAACAAAGGGTTTGAAGTGCTAAAATCACCAGCTTTTAGGAACAGGCAGACTTGAATCAGAAAACCCAATTTTTCAACAGATGAATGAGATGAATCCTTGTCCCGGCCGTGAGGGTGGCATGGGTGGTGGTGACTGTTGGGGGACATATGTCTGTTACAAATGCATGAACGGTTGGGGTGCACAGGACTAGGCTATTTTGTGCTGGTGTAACTTTTAGTGGCCAACATCAGCAGCACTGCGCAGGATTTTAAACTCAGACCTGCCCTATATTACCTAGAGTACGGGGAAGGCCTGTGTCTGCACCTGCACAGGGAAATAACTCAGCAGCCAGTGCCAACGCAGGAATACTTGGACCACAGTACAAATGTGTCTGTGTTGAGGAGAGTGCCTGTGTGCAGGTAGGTATACCTTCCTGGACATAAACAGTCTACAATGGCGATATGCCACTTCTATGTGTGCTGCAGAATGCAGCGCACATAGTAGTGACAAGACATCTCTAATGTTATTTTGTAAATGTGCAGGAAGGGACATCTACGTGCACATAAGCAAACATCCATGGCATTTTACCGCTACTGTGTGTGTCTTCAAATTGCACACACATTTAAGAAGAAAGAAATAAGGAGTTATAAAAACATTCCTCAACTCATTGCCATGCTAACACCATCCCTGGGATGTTGTTACTCTTTTGGCACTGGCAGTAAGAACGATGGGGCAGCGTCAAAAGCTGCGGGTTTTACAATGGGACAGCCACTGCAATAACCATTGAATGTCCCTCTGATGCAGAATACTGGGTCATGCTGCCCCATATCTACATAGAGGCATCATGCTACAAAAAGAAGCATGACAACTCCTTGTACATATGGTTCAGTGAAAATCACCACAGGAGCTTCAGGAAAAGTGGCACTCTGGCGGTGCCAGGTCCTCTTTAGTTTACTCGCTTACTCAGCTTAACAAATTGAATGTGTAACAGTTGTCCATGCTCATAAATGTAAAAAAAAAACACAAAGCTATGTGTTCCTGCCATGTCTTGCAGGTGGACCTCCGCCTTACACAATTGTAGAGGTGTCCCAGTTTGAAGACCCCAATGCAGTTAGTAAATGTCACCTTGTATGTCACATGTGTCATTTCAGGATTTTGTATGAGAAGGTATGAATTGTGTAATGCAATTTTGAAATGGCATGTGTGACTAATAAGATAACATCATCTGAGTTAGGGTATTGACATCATATCTGATACAGTGTTTAGGATGTAGATTAAGTTGATTGTTGCACAAGTGCCAACGTGTGCTGCTATGGAACTGTGGATCTTAGGAAAAGGAAAGCATTGCCACATACACAGTAATGTCAGTCAAAATATGTGTCAGAGGTGCTGCTTTTCTGATTAGCATGCCTGTTTCCAACATATTTGTCTCAGCATGTTTTACAGCACTGTGTGCCATACGTTGCTTTTATTTACTCAGGGCAAGGTATAAATTATGTACATGTGTTTAGGTCTTTAGGTCGCTTATTAAGGAGACACTTGCACCACTTGTGCCTCACTACTCTTCAGAATTTAAATGAGGCAGTGGCCATGGAAGGAGCCTTATTGTGCTGGGCAACAGTCGTTTGAGTACACAAATAGATTTCAACTCGTCTCCAGAAGGATGTGAGGCATGTCTACGGATTGTAGCAAACAAGATGTGTGCAGATTAATCAACATGATCTACCCATCATGATAATTGTGAGTGAGCTTGATCACATCACGTGTGTATAGAATTTGGATACTGAGTGCATACCTAGTACTTAGGAGATGTAAAACATGGAGGTGCACAGGTATTCCAATAAGAAGGAATACTGTTGCTGCACCTAGAGCAGTGCCACTCTTCTTAGGGCACCCATACTGCCACCATGTGGGCACTGCATAAGAAATTTTGCACACCATGCCACAGGGTAGGGGGCAAAAGGTACAAAATCTATAGACAATATAGGTGTACTCTTCAGGCTTAGGGCAAAAGATATGAGCAGTAACCCTAAACTGTACATAGGGGCCCATTGTAAGCAATGGTGTGCCCCTTTGTAACACCATCTCTGAGCAGATGTTACACAAAGGAAACATAAATGATGCATTGGAATTCCTTGGAATTCCCAGTGCCAATTTTCCTGCCCCCCTACTGGGTGAACCCCACCATGCATCCATGATGCCTGGCCAAGTCTTAATGTAGCGCAAGGTGTGTCAAAGTGGTGGAATGCATGCATTGTGCCAATTTGTGACTATGGCACGTGGATTTAGGATTAGTTGGGCCACTTGACCCTCACAAGTATAAAGACATAGATGTGGTGCAATAAGGCACTAGTCTACTCACCTCTGGGCCCTAATGGTCAACACTTAATAGCCGTTAACCCAATGACATCAACATGATGCAGTCGATGGCTGGTAGGAAGTTTAGGTGGTCATTATGAAATTGAAAGTCGTTAATGACCACCAGATTAAGACCATGGCGGCGACCCCTCCCGTAGACAGTCAATGTACCACCCCAACCGCCAGTGCGGTACGACCACTGAACACAGTGGCAGCCCTCCTCAGGCAGACGGAAGACAAGTGTCTGCCCACCATATTATGACATAGCAGACCACCAGGATTTCTGGGGCATTAGCAATGCCACTAAAAGCCTGGCAGAAACACATCATATAAAAGGAGACACTCACCTCCAGGGACACAGAGGAGTGAGCAGCCGCCATGGAACCAGAACTGGAAGCCTTCCCGATACTGTACCACGCCATCGCCATCCATGAGCACCAACGCTGATGAAGACGATGACGGTGAGTACAGCCGCCTAGCACACAAGGTGAGAGAGGGAGGGGAGAGTGACAAACACATGCACAACACACACCAGACACACACACCAGAACAATCTGCAGTGTCAATCGACAGCAACATTACCCATGAACAAAGAAAGCTAGGACACATACCTCTTGTCCAACCACTGTGATCCGATTGGATAACGAGCGTAAAGCTAAAACACGATGAAGGACATATGTACAAGCAGGCCCATTGGCCATTCCAAAGTCCACAAAAGTCCACAGGGCAACGTCCAAGGGCCCAACTTGACTCCTGACAACAACAGGACTCCACTGGACAGGGGAATTATGTTGCAAACAGGCAGGCACATTAGGGGGTGGGGGCTTCTTTTTGGAAGAGGGGTCCTTGGGCTTGGGATTTGGAGGAGTGGGTTTTTACCACTCTGTTTAGGAGGCTTAGGAGTGGGCTTGTGGCGGGGGGCCACCGTGCCACTCTTGGGCCCTATGTAGCAGATGAAGTCCTCGGAGGAGGTACAGGACCTGATTTGGGGCTGGTGGTACTGGGCTTGGGGGTGGGACCTTCCTCTTACGGGTAGGACAGGGGGAGGGTGAGGGAAGAGGTCAAGGCAGGAAAGGAAAAGCTTCTTAGGACCAATTGGCAGGGTGTGGGAGAAGGTATGGGAGTGGAGGAAGGGGAAGCGGTTGTAGGAGTGGAAGGTGTGCTGGACTTGGGTACAGGTGCATGGATAGTGTGTATGCGAGGTGGATGGCTGTTGGGCGTCTGAGTGGGAGTGTTTGTGTGTCTTTGGAGGGGTGACAGACAGGGTGGGGGAGGTCAAACAGAACGTGTGGACGGAGATTCTGAAGATGCCTGCAAGTAAGGTGGGGTGCTTCATGAGGTGGTGATGGTGGTGGTGGTGAGTGCACATGTGGTGTGTGTGGGGTGCATGTCTGCAGGTCTGCTATTGTGGTGACTGGGCAAGGCTGTGCAGGTGGCAGGATCTAGGGCTGTTGATGCTGTGCATGCAGGTGTGAGTGCTGGCTGTGTGTATGCTTGTGGACTGAAGTGTGCTGCCTTTGTTTGTCTGTGCGAGACGTGATTGTTGTTTTGGGTGCATGTTTGTCAGAAGGTGTGCATGGGATGGGTTTGGAAGAGAAGACGGGGACTGGAAGGAGGTTGTAGGAGGGGGGATGGAAGGAACAGGGACATTGGCTGCCGTCAGAGAGGAGGCCAGAGTCGGTAGGGTCGCAAAGCCACCGTGAATGCCTCCAGGAAAGCGTTTGATTGCTGCATCTGGGATTCCAGCTCCTGGATGGCATTCACTATGGTTAACTGCCCTACAAACATAGATCTCAGGAGGTCAATAGCCTCCTCTCTGAGGACAGCATAGCTAAATGGGGCAGGGCCTGAGGTGCCTGGGATGAAGGAGACACCCACCGTCCTGGGTGAGCGGGCACGGGCAACTGGGTGGGGGCTACTGGTACGGGGTGGTGGAAGAAGTAGCTGGTCCCAGCTGGGCTGGTCCCAGAGAGGTCCGCCTCCACCAGGGATCTCCCATCGGAGGAGGAATCAGAGTTAGTAGTATCCGCTCCTGTCCCCCACATGGTGCTCCCCTCACCCTCCGTCCCACTGATCCCCTTGGTGTCATTGGACTCTGCTTCCTGGGTCCCATAGGCTGCAGCTCCCTCACTCACCCATGTCCCTGCTCTTTCGCCAGATGATGCTAATGCGCACATGGACAGCATGACAATAGGATAGGAGGGAGAGAAAGGGAGCACAGGGGCAATCACAGCACCAACAGCACAGATGGTATACACATCACTATCACTCACTGGGACTAAGAATGGGCAGCAAGGACCACAGTGAAATACCAATGGCTAAGTACTACATTAGGTAGGAGCCAAACACTTCCATCTGCACACTACTGGGACCAACTAAGACCTGTCTGCCATGGAAAGCCAGCTATCTAGCAATTTAAATCATGCATACCACCCAACATATAGGGGGTCATTCTGACCCTGGCGGTCGGTGACCGCCAGGGTCACCGACCACGGGAACACCGCCAACAGGCTGGCGGTGCTCCCTCGAGCATTCTGACCGCGGCGGTTCAGCCGCAGTCAGAAACGGAAAGTCGGCGGTCTCCCGCCGACTTTCCGCTGCTCGGGAGAATCCTCCATGGCGGCGGAGCGCGCTCCGCCGCCATAGGGATTCTGACACCCCCTACCGCCATCCTGTTCCTGGTGGGAGATGGCGGTAGGGGGTGCCGTGGGGCCCCTGGGGGCCCCTGCAGTGCCCATGCCAATGGCATGGGCACTGCAGGGGCCCCTGTAAGAGGGCCCCACGTAGTATTTCAGTGTCTGCAAAGCAGACACTGAAATACGCGACGGGTGCAACAGCACCCGTCGCACCTTCCCACTACGCCGGCTCAATTCTGAGCCGGCGTCCTCGTGGGAAGGTAGATTTGCCCTGGGCTGGCGGACGGCCTTTTGGCGGCCGCCCGCCAGCCCAGGGCAAATCTCAAAATACCCTCAGCGGTCTTGCGACCGCGGAGCGGTATTTTGTCGGGGGAAGACTGGCGGGCGGCCTCTGCCGCCCGCCAGTCTCAGAATCACCCCCATAATGTCTAAACTGCCAGAATGGGCATCCACTGACTAGTACCCTAAATCCCATGCAAGCCAACATATGATATATGTCACATATAATGTACTCACCCCCTTGTGGCTGCTGTGCTGCCCTCAAGCACCCATCCAAATCAGGATTTGCCACCACCAGTATGAGGGCCATTAGGGGTGTCAGGCCCCGATGGGCACCCCTCCTTCATTGGGAGGCCGTCCCCAGCTGGGCATCCGCGGTCTTCTGGGTCCAGCGTCTCAGGTGCTCTCACTGTTTCCTGCATTGGGTGCTCCACCGGCTATGGACATCCTTGGCAATGGCACGCCACATCCCTTTCTTCTGATCGGCGCTGACCTGCAGAGGAAACACAGATAGAGGGACACCATGAATCAGACAATCATGCCTGTCACACATGGCCTACATACAGCATTTGCCCCTCAGCAGGCACACACATCACCCGTACCCCCCAATTCACATTGCCTGCAGCCATACCCCCCAAATGACACACTGCCAGCACACACATACATCCACATGCATCCATGTTGCATGCAACATACCCATGATGTACGTGTTGCGTAGGCCTTCTTTATTCTAATGAGACTACTGGGCTTTGAGTGGCAGAATCGGCCGTGGTGTGGGAGACTAAGTCCAACCCACTGCGGGTGACGCCTGTCGCTCCAATCCGGGTTTTGCTCCGGCTAACTAGCAGTGCCTCATCCCTACCAGAAGATAGTGATGATTGGGCAGCCGAGCACATGACATACTTGGCTTCTAAGGGAAGTCGTGGTCACTCAGGTCTCATCCAGTTCTCTCATTTACAATTCAGTCTCATTTATAAACGACAAACTGAAGCAGTAAATGTATCAATAATGAGTTTAATAAAACGACTGCATCTTAGGTAGCAAAGCGGGAGCTGCAATAACCAGGACGACACAACATGACAGTATTAAAATTGTGACTAGAAGAGTGAAGCATAAAAACAACGCTATCATATTGTCACGATTTTCTATGTATTAATCCCTACCTAGGTTATAATTGAGCACAGCATGTTAAGCTCTAATTCTGCCTTTCAGGTTCCCCTGGGAAGACATCAACCCCCATACCTGAGCAAAGGCCTACGGTCTGCGTTAGCATCTGTAGCAAAGCATTCAGCAATCAGCATACAGTCGTGGCTCCCTGGCTGGAATCTCCCTCTAACATGTAAAGGACAATGAAGGGTTTATAAAATAACACAGCTGATGTTATGAGAAAGTGTCCCTACGTAAGGATGTGTATTTTCTACGAATGTTGGAAACTAAACTTCTACCACGTTCACCGGCAATGTACCGAGCTGTAGCCCTGAAAGAAGCACAGAGTGATCAAGATTGTCTTGTTTGACAACAGAGTGCTGGCCTAGACAAAAACAGTCAGATAGATGAAAATAAAACAAGACCGTAAAAATGGTTATTGTAATAATAATAAAACAAAGCTGAATGAAATATATCGAGGTTAAAGTGCACAGCGGCCTAGTGTGTTAAAATAACGTGCATGGAGCTATAACTAAAATGGCTACACAACATACTCACCTGTTGGTTTGAAGGCCCGTACAACTTTCCATACAGGAATAGGAGCCCATCCACGAGCCTCTCCAACTCCTACGACTTGAAGGCTGGAGCACTTTCCCCTGTAGCATGGGCAATGGCAGGTTCCATACACAGGTCACAGCAGCACACACACTGGAGATATTGTCCAGTGGAAAGTCAGGAATCAACTGGAGTAGTAGGAAGAAAATGGCAGTCATGTCCATGGCTGTGAACACCATCACCGCTGGCGTTGATCATCATTGGTTCCTGTTGTCCATAGAGCCCCATGTTAGCTAATGAGGAATTGCACGGCAGTGCAAACCACTTTCTGCCATGACGCCTAACGCCGGCGAAGTGAGGTCACTTCTACCTGTACCTGCATACAGGACAGGCGTTTGCTATTTCCTGCTGCTAGTACACATGAATTGATTTTAAAGTGCATCATTGGTGTCGATTATACACACCTAGACTGATCTAGTGTCCACCAAACATACTTGCTCTGTGACCTCTGATGTAGTGTGTCCATAGCTCCTGTAGTCACTCCCTTCTCACTTTTGGGTCACATAGGTACCAAACACTGGGGATGAACAGGAGGAGTAGGCAGCCACCCATATATAGACATCTTGTGGACTTGGCTACACTGGAGGACAGGCACATCATACTCAGCTATCGTCTGCACAGGGCCACTATCACAGAGCTGTGTGCACAACTGGAGCCTGATCTGCTACCTGCTCTCCGTTGCACAACAGTAATCCCCCCTCTTGTGCGGGTACTATCAGTGCTCCATTTCCTGGCAACAGGCTCTTTTCAGGTGAAAGTGGGCTTGGCTATAGGAATGTCACAGCCAATGTTCTCAATTGTGCTGGCAAGGATTTGGCTGCCTTGCTCAAACACATGTGCAACTACATTGCATTCCCCCAGGTTGAAGATTTGCCCACAGTGAAGGCTGGATTCTATGCAACGGGGCACATACCACATGTGATTGGGGCCATCATGGCACACATATTGCCTTAGTCCCCCCAGGGCCAATGAACAGGTGTACAGGAATAGGAAGAGTCACCCAATGTCCAGATGGGGTGCCTTGCTGACCAGTACCTCTTCCATGTCACTGCCAAGTATCCTGGATCGGTACATGATGTCTTTGTCCTGAGGAATAGCAGCATCCCACAGCTGATGGCACGACTAAAGAGGCAAGAGTGTGGCTTATAGGTGAGCCACAGTCCCCACCCAATGTATGTCAGTGTATGCCTACAGGAGTCATACCCCATGCCATTGTGCAAGTCTAATGTGTGTCCCTCACTTTTTCCAGGTGACTCTGGTTACCCAAACCTGTCCTGGCTCTTGACCCCTGTTAGGAATATGAGAACAGGGGCTGAGAATAGGTACAATGGTGCTCCTGGGCATACAAGGAGGATTGTTGAACGGACCTTCGGTCTCCTGAAGACCATGTTCAGGTGCCTCCATCTGACAGATGGATCCCTGTGCTACTCCCCTGAGAAGGTCTGCAAGATTGTTGTTGTGTGCTGCATGCTGCACAATTTGGCCCTCAGATGCCATGTGCCCTGTCTGCAGGAGGGGGGGGGGGTGACACTGCACCTGTGGCAGCAGTGGACACTGAAGACAGTGAGGAGGAGGAAGAGGAAGAAGATGTGGAAAACTTGACGCACATCATGCAGCAGTACTTCCAATGACACTCAGGTAACGCTATTGAACTATACATGTTTCCATTTGAGTGTTGTACTCTGTGGCTGAAGTGTACTGCCAGTCACTACCTTTAGATCCCAACTGACTGTCGCCTATACCTTCCCTTATTGCAGATGTTGGTGTGGTTACAGCAGTGTAATGCTGTGATGTGTACAGACTGCTGATACACATATGCAGAAGGGATGAACACATTACAGGACATTTGCACAAGATCATGCAGTTCAATACATTGTACATTTCCTTCGGATAAAGCACTAATACTGAAGTTGTGTCCAAGGGTGTTTAATTATTATTCAGGTAAACAATGGAAAGTGCAATAGGGTGGGGTGATGGTTGGGAAAAGTCCAGTGTAGTGGGCCAGTCTGTTAGTTGTACAGGTCCAGTGTCCAAGGGGCCATAGGAAAAGGAGCAATGGCAGTTCAAAGTGGACATGATGACACAGTGGGAGACAAGGGGGACATCCTGGAGGGGATCATTTTTTGGTGGTAGTCTTGGTCTTGGCAACTGTCTCAGGTTTCTGTCTGGGTTGCAGGGAACGTTAGCGGGGTGGTTCACGTTCTGCAGGGGGTGGGGTGCTGGTGCCCTGTGGGTCCTGTAGCAGGGCTGGTCAGTACACTGGCTTGTGGTAGGGGCCCGCTGGTGTGCTGTGTACTCCCTCATGATGTTGGCCATGTCACCCAGCACCCCTTGAATGGAGGCCATGGTGGTATTCAAGGCCTTTAGCTCTTGCTTGACCTCCTGGTGGTATTCTCCCTACAGCCCCTGGTTCTCCTGCATGATGTTTAACAACTGACCCATCTTGTCCTGGGATTGTTGGTATGCCCCCAGGGCATTAGTAAGTGCCTCCTGGGCAGTCTGTTCCCTGGGCCTGTCCTCCCCCTGGTGCCCAGCTGTCCTCTGACCATCCCTGGCCCCCTGTGCCTGTGTCCCCTGAACGGTGTGCCCACTTCCACTGACCCCAGGACCCTCATTGACTTTCCTGTGAGGTGTGGACTCGGGTCACTGTACAGGTGGGCACACTACTGATTGACGTGTCCTGGGGATGTTGGGTGGCTGCAGTGGTGTTGGATTCTGAGGATGGGCTCTGTAGTGGACTGGCTGTGGGATGGGGTAGCCGACTGACCAGTGGTCCCTGATGGGCCAGGGAGTTCATCCAAGTTGGGACATCCAGAGTTTCTCTCATCACTGAGGGCATCTTCTGGTGGTGGACTGGGTAGCTGTGGCACCTCCTCACCGCTGACATTGGCTGGGGCACCTGTGGGGATGTATTCCCTGCTTTTCCACTGATAATGGTGTTGTCCTCCCACCCTTGGTATGGTGTGCTGCTGGATTGAGGGGTTGGTAGTTGTACATGCTGTGCATGCATTGGCGGTGGGTGTGCATGTAGAGGTGGAAGGTATGTGATTGCAGTGATTATTGCATGCAGAGGTTTGTAATTTAGGTGTGGTAATTGGGGTGGTGCACTGTGTGAGATGTAGTGGGGTGAAGGCAGTCAGGGTGAGGGGTTGAGATGGCATGCAGGCATGGGCAGGTGATAGGTTGTAAATGGTGACTTATCAGTGTACAGTCCTCCGCCTACTCTAGTGAGTCCCTCAGAATGCAGTACTGACAAGACTTGCTCCTCCTTTGCTGTCAGCTGTGGGGGAGGAGGTTGGGGGTCCACCTGATGCCGAGCTGGTGCCTGGCTGCAATGAAATGCACCTTCCACCGTAGGTTGTTCCATCTCTTCCAAATGTCATCCCTTGTGAGTGGATGTTGCTCCACGGCGTTCACCCTGTCCATGATCCTCCGCCATAGCATCATCTTCCTGTCAATGGTGATCTGCTGTACCTGTGCTCAGAACAGCTGTGGTTCTACCCTGACTATTTCTTCAACCATGACCCGCAACTCCTCATCAGTAAAATGGGGGTGCCTTTGTGGGGACGTGTGTGGTGTGTGGTGTGTGTGTTGTGCAGAGGGTGTTAAGTGATGTGGTGGAGTGTGTGGTGTGGGGTGCGAGACGGATGTATGGGTAGTTGTGATATGTGTGTGCAGTTCGCCCTGGGATCGGCATGGCAAGTTATGGCAGTCTACTCATGTTTGCAGAGGTTTGTAGGTGTTGTGGGTGTGTGTTTTGTAGTGCTGTTGGTGGGTGTGTGGGGTACGTGTATATATGTCAGGTGTGGGTTTTTTGGACTGGCCAATGTTGGTTTGTTTTGGTTTTGGTCAGCCATTTCCTCCTTGGCGGTGTGCTCTGCCAATTGTTTACCACCGTTGAGGGTCTGCTGTGGGTCATTATTTGGTGAACGTTGTTTTGGTGGTGTAACGGTATGGGTGGCAACTCCAACAGTTTATCGTGTTCATTGGATCTGGTGGATTTGTGGTTGTGGCTGTTTTCTGTTGGTTTTGTGTATATGTGTGATAATCTGGTAGACGGATGTTTGCCTCTGCGGCAGTATGTTGGCAGCAGTCAGCACAGCGGTATTCGGTATTTACCGCCAATGTCACAATGAGGGCCTTAGTCTTGATTTGGTAATTGACATTGTTGTGGAATGTCTGTGGACAGCATGTTTCATCTGAAGATGCATTGTACATTGCATGTTTGTTCGACCTCTACCCAATGCCATAGTTGATGCTATGTTCTCCTAATTTTTTAGCTGCCACTATGACCACAGCACATAAGTGTGTTTTTGATAAGAGGGCAAAGCATTTACGCCCCATCATGGATGTACAGGTAGGGTACCAGAAGATGTTCAGGAGATTTTGGTGTGAAAAGTCATTAGGGGCTTGGCTTGCCTTCCAACATGTGGGACCTCCTAAATAGGCTGCAACAGTGCAGAGCACATCAGGCATGACATCAAGGGTAAGGGGTGCCTTGACTGCTCCACGCCTCTACACATCTACAGCACCTATCACAACACAGGCACCGCAACAGCAACCTGAAGCAGCCAATTCCTCCAACTTTGAGTCTGACATGAGGAGGGACATGGCAGCCATTTTGTCCAGGTTGGACAAACCGGAGCAGGGCAATGCTCACAATCCCAAACTGTTGTAATATTGTGAAACGAAGCTGAAGAAGCTGTGACCCTGTAAATGCAGAGCCTCCCAGTTCCTTCCTTTCTCCGGTTGTATTTTGTATTTAGTTTTAGTGGGTTTTAGGTGGGTAGTTGTAGGTTATGTAACATAGATTAGGTCAGTTGCAGGAAAGAGTAAGTATAGTTAGGGGAATGGTTTTAGTATCTTTTTTTGTTTTGGGGGTTGGGTGGGGGGTTATGGTTGGGGCTTTGTGTAAAGAAATCTATCAAATAAATTACAAAAATATATATATTTGTTCAGGATATAGGTTAAGTTATTCTATGTGTAGCTTTAGTTAATGTTATCCTACACATTTCTTGTCTCTTGAAGGGGTTGGGGACAATGATTAGTGTGTGTTGAGTTAAATGTATAACATATGTTTAGATTAGGATAGATAGCTGTAGGGGTAAGTTTAGATAAGTTAGCATAGGTGAGCTTAGTGTAAGATAGTGTCTAGGTTAGGTCTTAATAAGGTGTTGTTTTCAAGTACCAATAAATCCTGTTAGTTGTAAACAATTAGATGTCCATGTTAATTGAGTGCCTGGGTGTTCTCATGTGTGTACTGGCCAAGTATGACTATGTGTATCCCCTATGACCATGGAGGTGTCAGATTGGCTGCAATATGACATCAGCTACTCAAAACATTTGTCATCCCCAGTCCCTGACAATCACATTGTATATGTTTACAAAATATTTGCCGTGTAAGAATGGAACATCAACTGTCATTACTTAGGTCTGTCACAAATAATCTTGTAAAGTGTAGCACGTGTTACTTTACCTCATTTGGGGTATGTATCCTAGCACACTGACAGCTGCCCATCACTGATCAATGTTGCTTCTTATGTTCCACACATATTAGTTGTACTGGTGCTCTTATCAGGGAAAATTCCAGACACTTGATTCTGATCCATACATGCCATATGTCAACTTGCATGGCTATCAGTTCAAACCATGCTTTTAAGGCTCTGTAAGTTGGTTGTAGCCCATAACACTATCAGTCCTCTTTTTCATGTCAGAGTCCTAGGGTGTGGCTTTGTGTCTGACAGTAAGCCACACAAGTAATTAGGTTCAGTTCTCATTGATATAGCTTCCCACAATTTAGACATTTAGATGAGTTTATGGATCACAGTAAAAAATGACATGATACATGTGAATACTGAGATTTAGTTGCATGTGCAAGGGTATTTCAATATCCATTTCACAGACCCAATGAGAGATCCTGAACCATTTGTTGTATATTCAGAGTCCAAGGGTGAGGGACATGTCATGAGAATCGTGCATAAGTGCGGAGGCGTCCAAATCGATAATACATAGGAATTGAAATAATGAAAGTCTATAGCAGATAAGTCAACAGTGGTTGAGTGAAGAGGGCACATTGTGAGCTGTCACAACACTGGCATGTGGCACAGACTGGTGCTCCTGGGTGGTTTTACATGTGAATGTTATTCCTTCCACAGCTTGATCCTCTGATGTGTGTGGTGCCCCCTGTGCCATTGGTGGTGCTGTTTTTGAAGTTGAGGGGGCAACACACACCTCAGGGGATAGATATGTGGATACAAAGGTCCCGGCAGCTGTCATTTGCATGAACACAGAAGGCATCACTGCAGCAAAGAACTGCTGATTTCTCAAAACCGCAGCTACATCATGGTGGTAGGTAGCCATGTTTTCCCTCAGGTAGGCCACTTCCTGCTCTTTGGAAACTAGGGTATTTTCTAATTCCCCCAGCCTGTTATCTAACATGCTTCTGCCACTTTGGGAGGGCAATTGTTGAAGCCTGTACCTCATGACTGCAGCTACATGAGCCAGGGACTGCTGGAATACATGTAGCGAGGAGTGGGTGCCTCTGATGGCAGTTGAGTTGTCCTTATTTAGACTGAGGCACCTATACACTCTCTCTGTCTGCCATGGTCTCTATCCCACCCGCACCTGCTTGGCCAGCTCCTGCTGGACTCCTACCACTATTCTCTGAAAGGTGATGTCTGGGTCCTCGGAATCCAGGGCTATGGCAGGACTGGCCGGTTCTGTGTGTTGGTAGTTGAGTGGATCATGTGGAGACCCCACAACTCTGTGTGTCCTCTCTCTGACTGGAGGAGTGCCTGGAAGGAACCTAGGCAATCCTGGAGAGTCTCTTCATTGATGATCAGCAGCTGGTCATCCATGTCATCTGTAAAATCCAGGACAGGCAAGTCAGTAGTAGGTACAACATCATCCTCTGCAATGGGATTGTAAAATGTCATTCTTTGACTGTAGTGGTGGTTGACATGGGTCATCATTTACTTGCTACTGATGGCTCAGTGACATGTTACAGACCACAGGTTGTAGTTGTTAATTATGTGTTGCATTGTGCATCACACATGGGGCAACTTACAAGATATTTTGTGCATTGATCCTACACCACTATATTCCTTGAAGACCCCTTTCCCCAGCCACTGACATGATGGTAGCATGTCATTTACATTCCTATTCACCATGGTGGACATTCCCACCATAGTGTAATGAGTGCTGTAGCTATTTTGGTGCTTTGGCACCATGAATGATGGCAGTAGTGCATCAAAGCACCGGGAGGTCCATTGCTTACAATGATAGTGTAACTTTGTCATCTGCCTTTAGCAGGCCCACACGTGCTATTTGGATGGCACAGTGCAACCTTAATACATTGTAAGCCCCATTAGCTCATCCCTCCCTACACTAGGGACATTTCCTTGCACACAGCATATCTACCACATGCATATTTTGATGTAAGGATGTACAATAGGGATCAATGTTTGCATTTGAGAGTTTGTTAATGTGGCATAAGGGGAATGGGCAGCTTGGATCCACATTGGCAACTACTTATATGATGGCACTGTTGCATTACGGGCTAGTGACATTGTGCCCCTGTAGTGCAACTTCAAAGCCAATTGTGCCTGTTCTTAAGCATGAAGGTGTCCACCAACCAATCACACAACACAGACAACCTTGTTACACAGTGAAATTGAAGCTAATTAGAAAGCAGCACAAATGATGATCACAGACATGCCCCATATGTTGTATAAGTTCACTTTTGTGCCCATTCCCAAAGGGTGCATGGAGGTGTGTGAGAGTTGTTGCTGGGCCACCCTGTGCGAACTGCATACCACATGATGGACACTGAGGCCCTGATTTTTTTTAAAGTGGCACAGCTCAGTGCAGTGGCAAAAATAGCTGCACCATGCTGCGTCAGTTTTGAAACACAAGTGATGCTCTGTTTTACAGGAATACAGTATACCCCTGCGTTTCCCCAGCACCTGCGCAAATTTAAGCTTGTGGCACCAATGCAGGCATCCTTGAACCATAGTGCAAGGGTACCTGTGTTGAGGGGATAAATTGTTTATATGCACAAATGTGTCCATTCCTAAACATACACAATCTATTATGGCAAAGTTGCACTTCTATGTGAGCTGCAGGATGCAGCACACATGAGAAGGGCAATGGCACGAGGAGGATGGAAATAGTTTTGCCTTGTTACACCATCCTAACTCCACCCCTGGTGTGGTGTTGACTTTAGTCACAGTCTCAGGTAAACATGCTGGGCCAGATGTATCAAGCTCCCAGTTTGCATGTCTTAAATAGCAGATTTTAAGAATTCGCTCTTTTAGAAATCCAAAATGGGATGTATCAAAATTGCGTGTCGGTATTTGCATTTTCTTAAAATTTGCAAACGCATTCGGTATCTGAAAATCGCAAATTGCGAAAAGGGAAAACCGGAACAGCCTGATGACATCACAACCAGGAAGTGAGCCAGCCCATGCTGTTTCCAGGAGCTACACCCACAGGACCAGGAAGGGAGAGACAGCCCAGCACCAGGAAGCCAGCCTTGTGATCCAGCCAGGACCAAATTGCAACATGGCCACTGAAGGGAAGGTGAAGGACAAAGGAGACAGGAAGCGCAAGCTCAAATTCAGTGAGCAGGAATTGGAGGTGCTCACTGAGGAGGTTGTCAGGAACCATGACAAACTCTTTGGGAAGAACTCACTACTGGTCACTGAAAGTGAGAAAAGGAAATTCTGGTTGGAAATCCAGGCAAAAATCTGTGCTGTTGGTGTTGAGCAGCGCTCTGTGGAGGAAATTCACAAAAGATGGTATGACCTACGTTCCCGTGCCAAAGAAAGGGTAGCCACCAGGCTAAAGGAGTCAAGGAGCACCGGGGAGGGACCACCCATCCAGACACCGTCCACACCAATGGAAGACATGGTGGAGTCCACACTGCTTCCGGAAGCCGTTAGAGGTATTACTGACATTGATACCTCAGGGACACCCAGCACCAGCAAAGGTAAGGGCAGTAATGCTGTGTATCCCCATATGTGCATGTACAAATGCCCCCTAGAAAAAGCTATTAGCTTGATGCAGCATGATAAGTATTCCATGCCATATCTTTCATACAACACAACAATGCCTTATGGGAGTGATAGGCCACAATCCGATGGTTAATAAACCACATTCAAAACAACATGGTGTTATGCCACATAAAAAAACAACACACATGTCAAAGTGATACGATGTCACAGTAGAAAAGTTACTGTTGTGCTACTTATTGTGATATATACATTATTGACATGCTGCACATTGCCGTTGCAGATGTCCTGGGCCCTGCTGCAGCAGAAAGTGGAAATGTGGGGGATGTTGAAAAACAGCCACGGTCAGACTCCAACACAAGTGAGTCTCTCAGTATTGCACTAACCAGACACTGGGCAAGGGTGTTACCTCTCCCAGAGTACAACCTGGACTCAGATGAGATGCCGGATGAACTCCCCACACCACCCCCAGAGGATAGATCCACAGGAACACAGCAGTCCCTCCCCCAGTGTCAGTCAACTCCCCCCAGGAGGTGTCACGATGCAGGCAGACAGTGCACAGAGGAAAGAGAGGGCCCATCATTCTTTAGCGGACTTGAAGCTTGCATGCTGAAAGTGCAGCACCTGCAATGCAAGCACATGAGGTCAATGCACAGGCAGTTGGTGTTATTCAATCAGAACATGGGCACAATGAACAAACATTTGGAGTCGCTGCATGAGGGACAGCAAACAGCAGCCGAAAACACAAAGTACTTGACAAATGCCTTTAGGGACCTCCGCACTGAGATTCAGCAGGAGCGTGTCAGTCACTGTAGGCGCCTTCACCAAATTCATGAGAAGGTTTGATGGGTTCTGCAGATCAGTCAATTGGCTTGCTAGCTCAACTGCCATGATGTCACGACGTGCTGTGGGCATACAGTTGGAGATGGCACACTCCAGTAGGGACGTTGCACAGGACTTGGTGCAAATAACCAATGTCCTGGATGCAATGCAGACAACACGCAGTGCTATAAACTGCTAACTAGGTGCTGGAGATAGTGAGGAGTTCTCTGGCTCCAGCAGTCTTACAGCCCCTGTGATGAATCCTAGGCATCGCAGTACCAGACACAGTACTTCCAGTGAACCCGCTACAAGAGGTGCCAGTGAGGCCACTGAGCACTCAAGTAGAGTGCGTGGACGTAGAAAGTAATGTTAAGGCCTACAGGGGGCTACATTAACATGTATAGTTACACTATGGAGCCAATAGTGTGACACTGTTATTTGAACATGGTAGCCTATGGTTCATGGCTATGTCCTATTGACACATACCTTACCTGAAGTCAAGGTAATGAAGTTGCTAACTGCAGAAAGACATAAAATTGCAGTGGTGTTGTCATTACTTACATTAGAAATGGTTGTGCGTGATGTCATTACGTCTTTGCCTGCCCTCTGCTGCACTGGTCCTGTCTACTGGGTGATGGGGTGGTAAGGGATCACCATCTTCGTCTGAGTCTGACTCCATTGGTTCAGCCGGTATGTCCCTTCTTGTTGCTATGTTGTGCAACATTGCACATGCAGCCACTATTTTCCATGTCATCTCTGGGCTGTACTGTAGTGCCCCTCCACTCTTATGGATGCACCTGAAGCGGCTCTTCAGGACACCAAAAGTCCGCTCTACCACACTGCTGGTTGTCCTGTGTGCAGCATTGTACCTCCTCTCTGCAGGAATTGCAGGGTTCAGGTAGGGCATCAGTATGAAGGTGAGCACTACATAGACACTGTCTCCTGGACTGAACAGTGGGTGAAATGAGTACTGTTGAATCTGACATCACTATTACTTCAATACAACATAGTCATCTATTACTTTACTCAGTAGGTATCCTTCGCCAAACTCCCCAGCTAGCAGTCTTGTATGAATCCCGCTGTGGCGAAAGATGTAGGAGTCATGTGTGCTACCTGGGTTTCTAGCCACAAGATCGGTGGTGATGTTAGAGGCATTGCTAATCACCTGTATGTTCATGGAATGATGGTTTTTACGGTTCCGATAAACATACTGGGTGGCCGATGGTGGACAGAAAGCTACATGTGTCCCATCGATGGCACCTATGACATGAGGGAATTGTGCAATCTGATAAAAATGTATTTTCGTTTGTTGTAATTCATGTGGGGTGTTGGGGAATCTAATGTGCTCTTTTTTTAACATGGCATTTAGAAATGCTTTGAAGAATTGTGAGAGAGCACTCTGTGAGACCTCTCCTGCTGCTGCTATGACCCCTTGATAGCTCCCTGAGGCTAATAAGTACTGAGAGCATAATACCTTCACATGGCTGGGTATGATATTGGTCCTGTGTGTGGTGCACTGCAGTAAGGGTTGTAGATCAGCTATCAGGTCAAGTATCATGGCTGAGTTTAACCTGTATTTATCATATATCTCCTCCTCTGTTTAGTCAAACAATGTTATCCGCACTCTGAAAATGCGCTCCTGTCTCCTCCTCCCTCTCCTCAGACCTGCCAAGATCTTCATCCTCCTCTCCATCACGTAGATTGCAGCCATTGTGGAAGAGCGGCTGAGGCATTCTGCGCCTCTTTATATAGGTTGTACCTGGTTACCACCTGATTTAAATTTGTGGTAAATTGCATGTGCAAAAGGCCATTCTGCGAATTTTCACAGTTTGCGACTTTTTGATGCATCCCATTGAGACATGGTTTTGTGTGTCACAATCAGCGTATCGCAAATTCTGCCATGATTTTGTGGATCGCTATCTGTGGTTCGCTAAACTTTTTCATAGTTTGCGTCTCGCAAAAAGCGATTCGGTATTTCATGTCGATATTTGCGATACGCTGATTGCGACACACAAAACCATGTCACATTCTTAAAAATTTCTTTGCGATTCTGTACTTTCACACTGTGAATGCCTTTCATACCTCGCAGGGAACATTTTTTGCATTCGCAACGGACGATTTTTGCAATTCATACCATTTGCGAATGCAAAAAAGTTTGATACATCTGTCCTGTTATCTTGTATCTGGGGCAATAGCACTATTCAATTAATGTTGTGTCACAGACACACTGATTGCAAGCCCCTTTTATGCAAAGTGCTGAATGTGTAGGGCCATTTTTACAAGGTGGTGTTAAGCCACAATAAAAGGCTGAACACCACGCTGTGTTCAGAGTACATAGCACCGCCAGAGCATCACTAAAAGTGAGGCTCGGTGGCAATGGGGTCTTTTGATTCTGGCCTATGTGTCCCGATGCAACCCTTTTGCATTCATTCAGTGTGTCCTATGTGCCTCCCACTTCTGCCGCTTGTGAAAGTCCCCCCTGCAACTTAACATGCATTTGTGGTAGTTCTTGATAGTCTGCCCTGTCCTGTCTTGCGACTCCAGTGACCAGCTCCTCCAAGATGACCTCTGCCAAAATCTCCTCCAGCTCATCGAGGTCCTCCTGGGGTGCAGGATTTTACACCTCCAGTCTGCAGTGCTGCCTATCGGTTCCTAGCCAGTTTCTCCTTAGTTCTGCACTTGTAATCATGCCATCACTTCTTACAATCACTGACAGTCCTTTTCACCTCTGCCACGCTGTTGACTTGATCTACTATTGCCTGCTATATAGCTTCTCTACTACCTAATGGCAATTTGGAGGTGATAAAGAGCTGGTGTTGGTGCACCATCACTTCTTTCATCAAAATGTAATTCTCCTCACTAAAGGGACACTTCTGCATCCTCTTCTCCTTCTCCGGAGACTTTGCTGGTCCCTCCTGGCTAGGACTAGTCTGATTGGGATGTCTCTGGGGTATCTCCTGGCCTGAACTCTCCATCTTGTCGCCCAATCATTTTTTTTCTTGCTTGAGCATTTTCTTTAATGCTAATGCTGTTAAATATGGCATAAAAATGTTTTGCATCAAAAAAATGTGCCGCAAAGTGGTCTTATGCCACTTTTGCAGCATTAGAGTCATTTTGCAAAGTTTAGCGCCATTTATTCACATGCTAACCATTCCTTAGCACCATTGTGCATCATTTTATAAAAATGGTGCTAAGGAATGGTGTTAGCTTGCAGTATTTTTTTTTAACGCACAGTTGCGCTACCGCAGTTGTGGTCATTTTTGTTGAATATGGGTCTAGATATTTAAAAACAGCCGTACCCTGTCTTCAAGGCTGTTTTTCACTTGTGCCCTTCCCTCATCCATTCCAAAAGGTAAGATCCTGGTAAGTCCAACTTTGTGTAAATCATGGCTGATTTTACTGGACGAGAAAGAGAGGTAGCGGGAGCTTGTTCTTGACCGTGAATTTGTTCAATGCCCTATAGTCAATACATGTTCTTTGGTTTTTGAGATGAACAAGAGGGGAGACACAGCTGGAGATCGTGAAGAGCTGATAAAGTTATTGGCTAAGTATTAGTCAAAGTAATGTCAAAGGTGTTGATTTTCCCTTTTCAGAGAGCGCATGAATCAGACAGTTAGGTAAAGTAGTGCCTGGCAGTAAATCAATTTTATTGTGGTGGCAGAGTTTCTGCTTCTTTTTCACTGAACACGTCAGCAAACTGATGATATTGAGAGGGCAATTCAATCTCTTTTTCTGCTGCTGCTGCATTCCGCAACTTGAGGCACCTTCCATCTCTCCAATATGTTGGTGGACACAGTGGGTTAGACAATATGGTGACAAACATTTGAATTTTTGTGCTCGCCAGTTGATAAGCGGGTTATGTAAGACTAGCCAAGGCATCCACAGAAAAAAACTGTATTGAGGAGCCTGGATGACATCTAACGGAATTTGCTCCACATGTCTTATCTTTCCCTGATCCTCACAAGACATTTCAATCTGAGTTATTTGCATGGTCATTGAGCCTTTGGATAAAACATTGCCATTGACAGCTTGAACAATTTATTGTATCCCTTTCCGAACACACAGGATGTGTAAACTTTACATGGTTTCTAAATCCTCAAAATTTCCCCTAGCTCCTGACTCCAAAGGAACTTGGATTTCATGACTCTGGTTTTCCATGGAGAAATGAGCTGGTAATCGAAAATGTGCCATGTGATTGGTGGCACATAAATTAACTGAAAGGAAGGTGAGTGCATCTTGGGCTCTCTAGTTTTCCGCTGTTGCTTCTAGAGAGGCTACGCTCTTCTTGGGAACATTGGTCTCTTCTTTTGGCGTTACAGAGCACACTTTCACAAAATGGCCTTTACAGTCACAATAAAAGCACTGTCCATTACAATGACATGTCACTTTTTTTGTCTTATGTCAGGGGTTGTCTGATTGGTTCGATCTCCATGGGTTCCACAGTTTTATCCAAGGATGGTCTTTGAGTTCTTGGTTTCTCAGAGCACCAGTCTCATATTTCTGGTCATTTTTGTCTCCCTTCCATTCAGCTAAATGACCCTCAAGGTTCAGGTTAATCAGCTTGGAAAAAGAGGTAGGTTGAGGATATATTTATATAAGAACATCCTTTAAATCATCTTTTAGCCATTGGTAGAATAAAACTGAGCTGTTTCTTCCTGGCCAGGATGTCTCTGCTAAAAGACAGTTGAAATTAGATGGATAGGTCATTACATCTTTATTTTTTAACTTAATTCCAGTAACTCTGTCTGCTGACAGAGTGACCATGCATCAGTGAACTACCTTTTTAAACTACAAACTGCCATCAATTATACAGAAAAAGGCTGTCTTGTAGAACAAAAGGGACAGCCCAAGTAGTGGGATAACCTGACAAATATGAGACTAGAGATGCTATTCTGGATTGTGGGTCAGGGAAAGTGCTTGTCTGACATGCAAAATTTAATTCGACTTAAATGAGAAAGACCTGTACTTTAGCAAAATATCTCAAGAACCTTTCTGGAGCATTTGCTGCTATGTTAATTGGGGGTTCTGACTGGGATACTGCAATGGGATGGCGCCCATTGGACTAGGAAGACCTCCTACCTGCTGTTGTACTGCACTTCCTTATCCGCAAGCAATGTTATGTTTTTTTGGGATTCTAGTAAATCCCTCTGCATTTGGGTAATTATCTTCATGATGTCATCCAAGATGGTCACTGCACACCCTTGTTCAGGCCAGGGGTAAAAACATTTTCTGGCTCACTATTCTGTCAAATGGACCACTGTTTCCTCTGGATCTGTGCAATGCTCTGTGAGGCCCTCCTCCAGGCACCTCCAAATCAGAAGGCTGAAACAGCTCTGAGTATTGAGAGGCCAGGCAAGGGGAAGGATGTTGGGAAAGGTAGAGCATGGAAGGAGATCTGAAAAGCAAACATTAGTACATGCAGTGTAAAACACTTCTCAATGTATGTCTTTGGTCCATAAGTTCCATGCAAATGACACCAAAGTTTTAGCAAGTCACTTCACTTATGCCATGAGCTATTGTGGCCTTATTATGAATATAAACCTGTGTATACTAGTACAATAACTAAGTGTTAGACCTGACATTTTTCTCATCTCATTTTTGCTGGTTTTAGTACTCTGCACACTTTACCACGGCTGACTAGTGCTAAAGTGCACGTGCTCTTTCCCCTAAATATGGTAACATTGGCTCCTACTCAATTGGCATATTTAATTCACTGTAAGCCCCTAGTAAAATGCATTATATGTGCCCACTTTTAAACTACTTGCCAAGCCTTAAATGTTCTTTTATTACATAGACGTCACCCCTAAGGTAAGCCCTAGGTAGCCCACAGGGCATGGTGCTATGTAAGTAAAAGACAGGACATGTACTTGTAAGTCTTACACGTATTGGTAGTGAAAAACTCCCAAAGTCGTTGTTTAATATTGTGAAGACTGCTACTCTTAGAAGCAGGCATTGGAAATTCCCTTATATACTTCAAAGTGGTAATTTCTGATCTGAAGTGGGTGGCATTGTCATATTTGGTATGGTTAAAATGATAGCAAAAAAAACTACTTTACTGGTGAAGTTAGATTTAACATTACTATTTTAGAAATGGCATTTTTAGAAAGAAGGCATTTTCTGCACCTACTGCTCTCTGTGCCTTACAGCCTGTCTCCAATCCACATCTGTTGTGTGTTGGTTGACAGCTCCACTTGTGCACTCAACATAGACAGCCATCATCTGCATTCATCTCTATATTGATGGGTCTTCCTGGCCAAGATAGGTGGATTGGCCCTCACTTATACCTCAAAGGGTAGTGGCTTGAACCTATACAAAGGACTGATAACCCTCCACAGATCTCCTGGCAGACAGGGATGCGTTAAAAGGGGAATTGGCACTTCAGAACCACTCTTTGACATCTCCTCAACTTCAAAAACTCATTTGGGTGTATATACTGGGTCTGTGACCCCCTAAAATGAGACACTTCTTGACCTTCAACTGGACTCTGCCAGAAGGACTGCAGTGGTACCCAAAGGTATCAACTGAACTGCTTTTCTGTAAGGACTGCTCTTCTGTTTGTTGCCATGCTGCCTGATGCTCCCTGACACTGCTGGAACAACTTTGCCTTCCCACCACAAGTGATCTCCAAGGGTTTGTCAGCTTGCCTCCTCTTAAGAAGTGTCAGGGCCATCAAGGACTTAATATAAAAGAAAAATATCATGCCTCAATGCACCATGCCAGAAAATCAACACAATGCCTGTCTCGTGGCTGAAAAATCAATGTAACACCTGCAGAATCTACACAGCACCTGTCTCGCAGCAGAAAAATAGACGCAGAACCTGCAGAATCAACACAGCGCCTGGTTCACAGTGGTGCGATCATCACAGTGCAACTGCATCGTCCCTGGGAGTCAATTTGTCATCACCCCCGTACCACAGTAAGGAACCAAGGCTGCGTGTCCAGAAATCGATGCATTGCCTTTTCTGCAAGGAAAGAATTGACGCATCACCTCCCCAGCCAGTAAGGAAGCAACGGATCGTTTCACCTATAAAAAAAGTACCCTAAGGTGGTGCTTAGAGGCTTTAGGGGCTTGTAAACCCCATAGTTTCTTAATAAGCTATATGACAGTTACAAAGCATTTTAAACTTTTTCCAATGCTTTACCAAACGCCAGTGGAGACACCTTCAAGCACCAAAATGTCAGCATGATTTTGACAAATTGAACACTACTCTAACTGCCCAGATGTAAACTTTTTGGAGCATTATATTTTCCAAAAGGACAACATAAAATGCCTTAGCATAACTCAATTGAGAGTCTATGAGGGCCTTGACACTGTTATGTGGGCCTTGGCAACTGTGGCTCTACATTTTATTGGTAAAAGGAGTAACATGTTACAAAGTTGTCTTAGCTGTAAAGTACAAGCCTTAAACCACATTATTTACTCGAGGTGTGAGACAAAGATCCTTTCTAGAATAGACTTTATAATTTCTGACTTCTCAGGTCATGTGCCAAGATGCCCACATAATAGCAAATGGTATGGTTGCAAACCAAAGTTGAGAGCCTAATTGGTTCAAATGAACCCCCAGCTGCACCCTAAACTAACTTAATTTGTCAAAGTAGAAGTAAATGTTTCTCCTGGTGGTTATTTGTCTGCTCAAAGTGGTACATTTATTAGGGCTGAGTTAATCTAGGAAGATGAAGGAACTCCACTGCTAAAGGAAGGTTTTTGTTAGGGCAGATACTATGGTGTTTATTACAACATTGGCGGTAAAAGCCGCTTACCGCCGTGCAGAAGACCGCCAACACACCGCCGCGGCTGCGGAATTCCGCCACAGCTATTATGACCCACACTTCAGAATCCGCCAAAATTCAGACACCCACACAAGTCCGCCACACCAAAGGTCAGTGCTAAACTGGCCATAACAAAACCGACACCGTCACGCCAACAGAAATACGCCCACACTATCACGACACACGAATCCACGCGGCGGTCTTTCAACCGCGGTATTCCATTGGCGGTACACACCGCCGCGCTCAAAATACACACACATTTACAAAACACAACCACATTGATATTTCAAAATACACACACCTGATACACATACACACACCACTCCCACACACCCAATACAATATAAAACACACACCCACAACACCCACAAACCCCCACGACAAAAAATTCTGAAAGAAAGCCAGAGAGAGCACCAGCAAGAACAACAGCATCCACAGGCACACAACACCATCACCCACAGAACTTCCGCGCACCTCACACAACACACCACTACATATCAGCACACATATCACTACACACTCCACCCCACACATCACCTACACCACCCCATGGCACAGCAAAGACACCCTAGGTTCTCAGAGGAGGAGCTCAGGGTCATGGTGGAGGAAATTGTCCGGGTAGAGCGCCACAGCTATTTGGAACACAGGTGCAGCACACCTCCATTGCAAGGAAGATGGAGCTATGGCGAAGAATAGTGGACAGGGTCAACGCAGTGGGACAGCACCCAAGAAATCAGGAGGACATCAGGAAGCGGTGGAACGACCTACGGGGGAAGGTGCGTTCCGTGGTCTCAAGACACCACCTGGTGGTTCAGCGGACTGGCGGCAGACCCCCACCTCCTCCCCCACAACTAGCAACATGGGAGGAGCAGGTCTTGGCGATTCTGCATCCTGAGGGCCTCGCAGGAGTAGGTGGAGGAATGGACTCTGGTAAGTAAAATCTTAACTATTACAACCCCAACCCTACCTGCATGCTATCACATACCCCCACCCTCACCCTCACCCCCGCACCCCAACTCCTCACATATGTCCCAACATCACAAACCACCCATCCCAACATCAAGCCCTGCATGCAACAACAAAGCATGGACACCCATCACTAAAGCATGCCCACTGCACATACCCATACAACCCCCTAAACCATCCTCACACAAGGTCTCACACAGGAATGCAAGCACTGGGGTACACGGTCACCCACTCATTGCACACCATGACACACACAGATGTAATAACCATCCTTTTATACCCCTGCAGCACCCCTACCCAACGTCACCGGACAGGAGGGTCCACACATGTCCACACCACCAACAGAAGAGGCCCACAGTGATGACAGCACCTCTGTCCAACTGGATCTCGATGACCAACCCGGCCCATCGGGGACCTCGGGACAGTCGGTTCCCATCACCCAGTCACAGGCCACTACAGACCTTCCACCCTCTGGAAACACCAGCACAGCACCCACCCAGCGGGCCCATACCCCTGTCCCCAGGGCACGTCAATCAGCAGTGTGTCCACCACTACAGGGAACCCAGGATAACCCACCACCCCAACAACAACAGGGACCTGGGGGCAGTGGTAGTGGGCACACGGTCGGGGGGACGGAGGCCAAGGAACACAGGGGAACTGGGAGGGCTGCTGTGTGACAGGGGGCGGACAGGCCAAGGGAACCCACTCTCCACGATGCCCTCTCCTCCATCATGGGAGCCTACCACCACTCCCAGGAGACGATGGCAACGGTACTGGCCAAGTTTCAGGAGCCCCAGCGCCTGCAGGAGGAACAATATATGGGCTTCAGGGAGGAACTCAGAACCATCAGCTCCACCCTGGGCACCATCGTAGGGGTGCTGAAGGAACTTGTGAACACCAGGAGGGACACTGTGGCACTACAAGGGGCCCCTGACACTAGCATGGACGATGAACTGCCCACCACCTCTGCCGGTGCTAGTGGACAGGACGCTCAGCCACAGGACCACCACACCAGCACCCCACCCCCTGCAGAGGGAGAACCACCCCGCAAACGGTCCCTGAGATCCAGGACAAAGACAGAGATCGATGCCAAGACCCCCTCCAAGAAATGAGACCACCCTGATTGTCATCCTACTGTCCCACTTTGTCACCCTGTCCATACTGAAACTGCTCCAGCTCCACTTCCTATGCCCATATGGGCAATGCATCTGTGAGACTAGTAGACTGGACTCTGCCATGGACATTCCTCCGCATCACCCCTCACCATTTCACTACCCCCTCCAATATTGAGCACTTAAATAAACACAATTAAAGCACAAAACAATCTGGAGTCTGTCTGATGATTTCGAAATAGTATATTAGCAATTACAGTGACAAAATGATCTTTCAAGTTTAATGTCAACATACCTATGTCACACAGCTCTAGTCCATGAGGAATCTAAGCAGATGTCACACAGTGGGACCCATATCTGTGAAATCGTAAGGGAAAGTGACAACTCAGTGACCATACACTGGGTGAAAATTACACACAGTAGAGAGGTAGTAGTGTTAAAGTACATGTAGTAAGCAGGTTTGTATTCTTACCTGTGTCTCACTGGAAATATTGCTGGATCACTGAGTCCCTGTTGTGCATGTCTTCTTCCCCTGCTTCCTCGTCTTCACTGTCCACAGGCTCCACAGCTGCAACAACACTACCATCTGGACCATCCTCCTGCAGAAAAGGCACCTGTCGTCGCAAATCCAAGTTATGAAGCATGCAGCACGCCACGATGATCTGGCACACCTTCTTTGGTGAGTAGAATAAGGATCAACCTGTCATATGGAGGCACCTGAAGCTGGCCTTCAGGAGGCCGAAGGTCCGCTCGATCACCCTCCTAGTTCGCCCATGGGCCTCATTGTAGCGTTCTTCTGCCCTTGTCCTGGGATTCCTCACTGGGGTCAGTAGCCATGACAGGTTGGAGCAACCAGAGTCACCTGCAAATGGTGAGGGACAACTGTTAGACACGCTCTAACCTGGAGGGATATACCCAGACAACCATTCCCACTGACTTGCTTCCAGGTGCTCACCTAATAGCCACACACGGTGCCTCTGGAGTTGACCCATCACATAAGGGATGCTGCAATTCCGCAGGATGTAGGCATCATGCACTGAGCCAGGGAACTTGGCATTCACATGGGAGATGTACTGGTCTGCCAAACATACCATCTGTACATTCATCGAATGATAACTCTTCCGGTTTCTGTACACCTGTTCACTCCTGCGTGGGGACCAAGGCCACATGTGTCCCATCAATGGCACCTATGATGTTGGGGATGTGTCCCAGAGCATAGAAATCCCCTTTCACTGTATGCAGATCCTCCATCTGAGGGAAAACGATGTAGCTCCGCATGTGTTTCAGAAGGGCAGACAACACTCTGGACAATACGTTGGAAAACATAGGCTGGGACATCCCTGATGCCATGGCCACTGTTGTCTGAAAGGAACCACTTGCAAGGAAATGGAGCACTGAGAGCACCTGCACTTGAGGGGGGATTCCTGTGGGATGGTGGATTGCTGACATCAGGTCTGGCTCCAACTGGGTACACAGTTCCTGGATTGTGGCACGGGCAAGCCTGTATGTGATAATCAAATGTCGCTCCTCCATTGTTGACAGGTCCGACAATGGTCGGTACACCGGAGGATGCCACCATCTCCTCACATGTCCCAGTGGACGGTGCCTATGAAGGACAACAGCGAGCACAGAGTCAAACAACTCAGAGGTACGTACCCGCAGCTTACACAGAACACCTATCATACACAAAAGGTGGCCTGTATGTGTGTTGAGTCTAGGCCTAGGTATGAGTGATGCAGTTGGAAATGAAGCCATGTGGGCCCCTGAAATGGCGGCTGCCTGACCTGTAAAGTGGGACTATGGGATGTGAGGTAACTGCGCCGGCATTGTACACCGTCGCGGTCGTGTCTGCCATTTTCTACCACTTCAATCACTCGATGCCTGATCTTCGACAGGAGAGGACCTACACTGCAAGCGCTGCTGTGACCTCGGTCTGGAAGAGACAAGGGCTTGAGTGTCTGGGGAAAGGGCCCCTGCCTTCACATCGGAGGAGTTGGAGAAACTCGTGGATGGGGTCCTCCGCCAGTACACGCTACTCTACGGTCCTCCAGACAAACAGGTAAGTACACAGGGAGCATGTTGTATGGGCTATGCCTGTGTGGCGAGGGCTGGATGTAAGAAGGAAGGGGGAGAGTGCTGCGTGCATGAAAGACAATGAATGCATGTGCCACATGGCAAGGGTAGGGGTGGGGGCTAATCACTTCGACGGTGCAGTTGGTAATAACTTCTCTTTTTCCCCAGTACATTTCATGTAGGTCAGCGCACACCAGAAGAAAGATATTTGGCATGCCATCGCCAAGGATGTCCAGACCCTGGGGGTCTACCACAGACGGAGCACCCACTGCTGGGAAAGATGGTAGGACTGAGAGCACCTGCACTTGAGGGGGGATTCCTGTGGGATGGTGGATTGCTGACATCAGGTCTGGCTCCAACTGGGTACACAGTTCCTGGATTGTGGCACGGGCAAGCCTGTATGTGATAATCAAATGTCGCTCCTCCATTGTTGACAGGTCCACCAATGGTCGGTACATCGGAGGATGCCGCCATCTCCTCACATGTCCCAGTGGACGGTGCCTATGAAGGACAACAGCGAGCACAGAGTCAAACAACTCAGAGGTACGTACCCGCAGCTTACACAGAACACCTATCATACACAAAAGGTGGCCTGTATGTGTGTTGAGTCTAGGCCTAGGTATGAGTGATGCAGCTGGAAATTAAGCCATGTGGGCCCCTGAAATGGCGGCTGCCTGACCTGTAAAGTGGGACAATGGGATGTGAGGTAACTGCACCGGCATTGTACACCGTCGCGGTAGGCGGTCGTGTCTGCCATTTTCTACCACTTCAATCACTCGATGCCTGATCTTCGACAGGAGAGGACCTACACTGCAAGTGCTGCTGTGACCTCGGTCTGGAAGAGACAAGGGCTTGAGTGTCTGGGGAAAGGGCCCCTGCCTTCACATCGGAGGAGTTGGAGAAACTCGTGGATGGGGTCCTCCCCCAGTACATGCTACTCTACGGTCCTCCAGACAAACAGGTAAGTACACAGGGAGCATGTTGTATGGGCTATGCCTGTGTGGCGAGGGCTGGGTGTAAGAAGGAAGGGGGAGAGTGCTGCGTGCATGAAAGACGATGAATGCATGTGCCACATGGCAAGGGTAGGGGTGGGGGCTAATCACTTTGACGGTGCAGTTGGTAATAACTTCTCTTTTTCCCCAGTACATTTCATGTAGGTCAGCGCACACCAGAAGAAAGATATTTGGCGTGCCATCGCCAAGGATGTCTGGACCCTGGGGGTCTACCACAGACGGAGCACCCACTGCTGGGAAAGATGGTAGGACATTCACTGCTGGAGCAAGAAGACGGCGGAGGCTCAGCTGGGGATGGCCTCCCAATGTGGGAGGGGTGCCCGTCGCACCATGACCCCCCTGATGTTCAGGATCCTGACGGTGGCCTACCCGGAGGTGGATGGGCGCATGAGGGCATCACAGCAGCCACAAGGGGGTGAGTACACTCTCATTCTGCTGACTTTGCGCGCAGTGGAGGGGTCTGGGTGGGGGAGGAGGGCTGTGGGTTTCCCTAGGCCAGTGCGAGTTCCGTAGGCAAGGCCCCTCCATCTGTCAGGCCATGTGGCAACCCAGCCCACCTCTGTAGAGTGCCAAGGACAGCTAGTCATGCCCCTGTGTCATCTATGTGTGCAGATGTCGTCCATATCCTTCTAGGCCATTTCCATGAAATTGAACAGTGGAGCCCAAGAGCGCAGCGTAGTGCAGGGGGCTTCTGTGTCTGTCGTGTCCGCCAACGGTAGCGGTAATGCATGCACTCAACATGTCTTTCTTCTGTCTTCCCCCCCTTTTTGTGGTCTTCCTGTTCTTATGTGCATTAGCATCATCAGGTGGAGGAGCAGTGGCAAAGGAGCACGAGGGAGCTGCATCCCACATGGCCCTGGAGGGCGACAGTATGGAGTCTGAATTCACCAGTGGGACGGAGGGCGAGGGGAGCTCCACGGCGGGGACAGGAGCTGACACCAGCGACACGGACTCCTCCTCTGATGGGAGCTCCCTTGTGGTGGCGGCAACATCTGTGCCCCCGCATCTACAGGTACAGCCGCCACCCCCCCTACCAGCACCGCCCTCCCAGCAGCCCCTCAGCCTTTGCCCCGTTCCCGCTCGCCCAGGAGGGTGGGCATCACCTACGCCCCAGGCACCTCAGGCCCCGCCCCAGTCACCCCTGCTGCCCTCAGTGAGGAGGCCATTGACCTCCTAAGGTCCCTCACTGTTGGGCAGTCTACCATTTTGAATGCCATCCAGGGTGTAGAGAGGCAGTTGCAACAAACCAATGCATTCCTGGAGGGCATTCATTCTGGTCAGGCGGCCCTTCACCAAGCTTTTCAGACTCTGGCCTCAGCACTGATGACAGCCATTGTCCCATCTCTAGCCTCCCCCTCCAACTTCCTCAACCCTGACCCAATCCCCTGTACCTCAGCCTATCCAAAGCACACCTTCAGACCAACATGCACACACGTCAACACCCAAGGGAAGCTCAGGCAAACATAAGCACCACACCTCCCACAGGCACTCACACAAGCATCACACACATGCAGATACACCAACATCCACTGCCTCCACTGTGTCCCCCTCCTCCTCGTCTCCCTCCTCCCTCCCAGTCTCGTCTACACTCACACCTGCATGCACTACCTCTACAGCCACTACGTCCCTCTCCAGCACACCCACCACCACACCCCGCTCACGTGCAGTCACCACCCCCACTACCATTCACACGTCCCCTGTGTCCTCTCCCAGTGTGTCTGTGACCCCCCTCCCAAGATACACAAACGCAGGCACACACCCACCCAACAGCCATACACCTCACGACAGCCTCCAGCGCATGCACCTTCACCCAAAGTCACCAAACGTACACCTCCTACAACCACCACCTCTTCCTCCACTCCCAAACCCCCTCCAGCTACCCATCCCAGTGTGTCTAAAAAACGTTTCCTGTCCAACCTTGACCTCTTTCCCACACCTCCCCCACCCTGTCCATCTCATAGGTCCCGAACTAGCACCTCAGCCACAACATCTCCGGGACCAGTGGTGCCTGTAGTCACCAGAATGTGGAGTGCACCGGCCACCAGGGCAGCCACTGTGGCACGGAGCCACAGCACAGACAGCTCCCCACCTGTGATGCATCAGAAGTTGGCCAGTGCCCGGTGGGAGAGGGGGAAGACTCGAGCCACCAGAGCTGCTCCCAGGGGTCCCGTTGGGAGTGTGGAGTCAGCTGTGACACCTTCCAAGGTGGGGAAGGGCCACAAGAAACCTGGCAAGTCTGGGAAGAGCTGCACATCAGAGAAGACCACCATCATCCCCGCTGCCCAGGAGGCCACCAACAGCACCAGCCCAGCTGCCCAGGAGGCCACCGCCAGCACAAGCCCAGCTGCCCAGAAGGCCACCGCCAGCACAAGCCCAGCTGCCCAGGAGGCCACCGCCAGCACAAGCCCAGCTGCCCAGGAGGCCACCGCCAGCACAAGCCCAGCTGCCCAGGAGGCCACTGCCAGCACCAGCCCAGCTGCCCAGGAGGCCACCGCCAGCACAAGCCCAGTTGGGCCATGAAGGACTGCCAGCAAAAGGCCCGTTGGGCCATGAAGGACCGCCAGCGCAAGCCCCGCTGGGCCATGAAGGACCGCCAGCAGCTGAGACCCTGCAATGGAGACCGCCATCTAAAGCACCGCTGAACAGGGCACCGCCATCTCAAGCACCGCTAAACAGGGCACCGCCATCTGAAGCACCGCTGAACAGGGCACCGCCATCTCAAGCACTGCTGAACAGGGCACTGCCATCTCAAGCACCTCTAGCCCATGAGCGGCAGGGGCACTGACGCAACTGAGTCCGTCACAGGGTGAATAATGCACTCTGGGCACCATGCCCCCTCCAGAAACAGTGGAGACTGTCATCCTCTACCTCTGTCCTTAACAGGATGAAGCACTCTGGGCACCATGCCCCCTCCAGAACCAGTGGAGACTGTCATCCACTACCTCTGTCCTTAACAGGATGAAGCACCCGGGGCACCATGCCCCCTCCAGAACCTGTGGAGACTGTCATCCACTACATCTGTCCTTAACAGGATGAAACACTCTGGATGAAGCACTCTGGGCACCATGCCCCCTCCAGAACCAATGGAGACTGTCATCCACTACCTCTGTCCTTAACAGGATGAAGCACTCTGGGCACCAAGCCCCCTCCAGAACCTGTGGAGACTGTTATCCACTTGTGAGACTGTGGCTTTGTACTCCCCAAGATTGAACAGTGGGCAGACCACCCGCTGTAGAGACTTGAGAGACTGTGGCTTTGCACTCCCCAGGATTGAACAGTGGGCAGACCACCCACTGTAGAGACTTGAGAGACTGTGGCTTTGCACTCCCCAGGATTGAACAGTGGGCAGACCACCCACTGTAGAGACTTGTGAGACTGTGGCTTTGCACTCCCCAGGATGGAACAGTGGGCATGTGGCCCCCTCGTGGATTTGGCGTCGTGCACCCAAGCAGCTGAGGTGCCCCCCCTTTCCCTCCCCCTGAGGTGCCTGTTTAGTTGCTCTCTGATGCCCCTGCAGTGTTCTCTCCATCATGGTCGGGGATCTTGTGTGGGCCTCGCCCATACCGTGTGGTCCCAGTGTTCCACGGACTATCTTAGTACACTACCTGGACTACTATGCTTGGTATTTATTTTGTACATGGTGTATATATATATTTCTGCCTACTTGTTTTTAATATATTACAATGGTTACACTAATTTTCTATTGTCTTTGAATTCTTCAAGGGGTTTGGGGGGTGTAACTGTGATGTATTGATATTCATTTGTGTGTGTTGTAGTGGGTGATGGTGGGGGTGTTGCATGTGTGTGTGTCTGTTTTTTGCCTCCCCCCCCATGTCGTAGGTGCAGTACTCACGTGGTCTTCGCCGTCGGCATTCGTGCTCCTGGTAGAGGAGAAGGAAGACTATTGCAGGGAGAATTTGGAGTTTCGGGTCCATGGTGTCCTCGTTCCTCATGGGGTGTGTAGAGGTGAGCGTTTTCCTTTTGAAATTCCTGTTTCTGCCGTGTTTTTATCCGCGGTGAATCCACCCCAGAAAAGGTGGCGGATTGGCCTGTCATAATAGTGTGGGCGGTACATTGTCTCCCGCCTGTCTGTCGGCGGTGACCGCTGTGCTGTTTGTTTGTACCGCCATGGCGGTCGGAGTGTTAAAGTGTCTGTCTTTGTTGGCGGTTTCCGCCATGGTCGTAATTGCAATTTTTTTACTGCCGGCCTGTTGGCGGTTTTACCGCCACTTCAACACCGTCCGCCAGGGTTGTAATGACCACCTATGTGGCAATTTTAAATTCCTAGAGGTTGACAGTGCAATCATTATGATACTACTAGTGAAATACAATTGTGAAGAACAAATAATCATGAACTTAGACAAAGTTGTAAGTTTACCTTTGTGACTCAGACCCTGAGTATTTGATGCGGGTTGGTGTAGCTTGGTCCTTCGTTCTCAGGAGTTAGTGCATTAGCCAGGGTGGATACCATTAGACAGGGTCTACCGGGTGTTAATTTTGTTTTAAAACTGTGGAAAGGGCGTGGTTCTTTGTTCTTGCTTGTATTGATTGTGAGATTTTTCCTACCTTAATTTAGAGGTATCCTTTATATTTAAATTGACAAGGCAAAAGTTATTGTGTGTAAAATGATTTAGATTTTTTTTTAATTGTTTTCTCTGCATACTGAGGAGTCACACTGTGATTGTTTGGTTGAGCCCTGCTGAAATCAGTGAGATATTAGCTTACAGTTGAGCTGTCATTGGTTTGTTCCAGACATGGTTAAAGAAACTGATGCCAATCAAAAAATAAAGGAATGAAAGTCGCAGAACGATGATACAGATGAGGAGGATAATTTTATTAGTGATCTGTTGAATTGTACACCTCCTCCTCCATACACTGACACTGTACCGGTAATAGGTCCTGATTCCAATGGAGCACCCAATACGGTTGCAGTAGGGAAAAGCACAACTATACAGACACAGAGTTCTCTGTGCCTCACTGAGATTGCAATGACAGTGCCAAGTATGAGCGGAGATGCTCCTGTTGTTTCCAAACTCAAAGTAATCCCTCTATTACTCCAATAGTAATAGAAGAAACTATCAAAGAGCAAACTACGAATGTTGGTCTTTTACAAATTGAATCTGGAGTATTATTATGAAGGACACTTGATTTAAATAGATTATTGACATTCAATATTGATGAAATTAGTTATTTAGTCAAAGAAGCACCCTAAATATGAAGTTGATATCAGTAAGGTGAAGAAGGCGAGGACAAGTGATAAAATTGACTTAACGCTTGATAAAAGAAAATAATTGTGATTGATGTTAAGAGCTCACACTAGGGACTTAATTGAAAAACTTAGAGGATGGAGTGATTTGAAAATTTTCAGTGAAATATGGAAAAGTGGGATGGCAGGTAAAAAAGAGAAAGAACTGGAGGGCAAGGTGAAGGGATTACCTAGTGTCATGGAAGAGGGATCAGCACCAATTTTAGAATTTCCCCTAAGAAAATTGCTTGGGGGAAATCCTGTTCATGTGCTGTGGGTGAGAGCTGATTTTTCTGCTTTCACTATGAATTTTCCAAAACCAAGAGAGAAGCTGGAGGAGTCGTACAAAGAGGTTCATAGATTGAAGACCATTTCACAGATGTTGTAGGCTGACTGAGATTTACTATTTGTGATCCCTAGAGTTTTGTGGTCTGAATGCAAAGTGGCTGTTGCATGGCTGACTGAGGAACAAGTTAGAGTCACCCTTAATGTTGCTTCTTCTGGAGAGGTGGCTAATAAATACAGACAGGTGATAGAACATTTGAAAAGGAAAGTGCCAGAAACCAATATTAATTACATGTTTAGAACTTCCTATGAACCATAAGAGTCAGTGCATGCTTTTTATGAGAGGCTTATGCATATTTTTTTAATTCACAGTAGAGTTGATGTCCCTGAGAAAAATGGTGTCAGTGGTTTTGTTTGGCATTTGTTATGGGCTTGCATCTAGAGATGAGCAGAGTAGTCTTATACAACACAGTGAAGTGTGCCAGCAGACAAAGAGCATAGATAAGTATTTGAAGCTGCCATAATACAGAAGTGATTGATTTGATGCAATGCAGAAGAGGATTAAGGAGAAGGTGATGGTTACCTAAATAAAGCAATTTGAGAGAAATGCAACAAATCAGCTGATGGGTGCAGACATGGGATATGTTAAATCTAGAAAGGCTTGTGTGAGTAAAATGACTCAGATTCAAGGTATGTGAATAGGAAATGGGCACCAGCAAATGCAAAGAGGTAGAAAAGGAATGATGGTCAACAATTATGGAAGGAATTTAAATACAGACATTTTGAAAAGGAGCACTGTTTGTCACTTCCGGTGGTAAAATCTCACACTGGAAATGTGAATGCAGACAAAATCAAGATAGAATCCTGAATGAATTTGTTCTCCAGATGCAGACAAATATATCGTCCATGTGAGTCAATGACCACCCCATTTCACTTTTAAGTGATTGGAAGGCTACTAGTTCTACATTGTGTTCTGTAGAAGTGCCTAACCTATCCCTCTCTGTAAGAGGAGTCCCAATTGCAGGGATCAGTAGTACACAAATTGCCAATCTGTGTTACAGCAGATGCCCTGGTCAAATTAAAGCAAATGGAGAATAAACATCAATTAATTGTGTGTGATTCAAGTCTTGTGAATTGGAGGGGCAGGGACTTGCTTTACAAAAAGAGTTGAGTGATTTATTGCACACTTGGTGGTGTTGTGATTGAATCACAGGATTCAGTGTTAAAAAACAAATTACATGATTCAAGTATCCTATCTCAGAAATATAGGCATGCTGTCAAAGAAGATTATTGGGATTTCTCTGGAAAAGAGAGAAGATTGAAAAAAAGTTCATAGCCTATTAAAATTGAAGTAAAACCTGACTGCATTTTCCCAAGAATTAAGCAATACCAACTTTCAACAGAAGGTGAAGAAGGTATGAAGCCTATTGATAAGAATGCAATTGCGAAGTAATTCTTCAGTGAGTGCTTGGTAGCCCATTGCAATTTTGCTGTTATGGGGATAAAGAACTGGGTGGGAAATGGAGCATCGTGCAGGATCTTTGAAAAACTAATAAAACTGTCATCCCATGTTGTCTGGTGATACTGAATCCTGTAGGGAATTTGTTCCAAATTCCTTCAAGTGCAGGATGGCATGCAGTCATTGACTTATGCCAAACATCCTTTTCAATCTCTCTGCATAAGGGCAGCCAATTGTGTTTCAATTTCAAAATAAAGTTCTTGTGTATAGAATCCCACTAGGGTACAGAGAAAGTCCTTCAATCTTTGGTCAAATTCTAAAGAGATATATATCACATTTGAGATTGCCCTGTAACTCAGTCTTAGCACAGTATACCAATGACTTCTTGTTTGCATTCAAAATAAAAGTGGAGTGTGATCTGTTGATCTGTACACAATTGTTTTGTTGAATCATTTAACTTGCACCCATCATAGAGTTTCCCTAACAAAGATGTAGTACTGTGAAAAGGATGTAATGTATCTTGAGCACTATATTGAGAAAGGTCTAAGGAAAGTCTCAAAAGAACACATTTCTGCCGTTCTGAAAAGGAATCCTCATACCGCCGAAAGGGAAGTGTGGATGTGCTTGGGAATTATTAAATACTGTTGTAAATGGATCCCAAACATCTCTTATATTGCAAAATCTCTAATAGGGTTGACACACAGTGACATAAAAGATCAGGTACCATTTCACAAACAGTTTATGTAATTCACCTGATGTCAGAGTGTCTGATTATAATATGACTTTCTTTCTGTATTTTCATGAGAAAGGTGAAAGTGCATTATCAATTTTTACACAGACAGATGGTGGGATGATGAGTCCAGTCACCTCCTTTTCAGCTGCATTCAATCCAATAGCTGTTAGGCTTAATGTTTGCCTAAAATCAGTAGTATCTGTTTGTACTGCCATTGAACAAAGCAAAGGAATAGTGATGGGTCATACTTTCATTGTATATGTCCCCCAGTCCCTTGAGATCCTACTGATATGAACAAGAATTGAGCACATGACAATCAGTAGATTAAGCAGGTATGAGCAAGTCATTCTTGCAGCATAATACATTTTGTTTAAAAGGTGTAATTCACTCAAACCAGCTACACTTTTTCCAATCACAAACAAACATTGTGATGGGGGGGACTCTGGTGAAAATGAGGATGAAGGCAATGATAGTGAACAAGTCTGAATTTCATTGACTACATTATGTACAAACCAAGACCTGTTATTAAAGAAACTCCTCTGGAAATGCCTGATCAGACTCTGTTGATGGTTCTTGTTGAGAAACCAATGTGGCGCATTGAGGACTGCCTATGCAGAATGTTCCATTCCTAAAGTTCTTCAAGCATCCTATCTGTGAACTATAACTTTATCTCAAATTAAAGACCTGGTTGCACTGATAAGAGCTTGCTGCCTGTCAGAAAATCTCAATGTGATAATATAGACAGACAACATCACAAAATAAAATGATGGACTGAGTGTATAATCCAGGGTCCAGTTTCTGGGTATCACGTCTCATCAGCAAGCCTAGCTTTAATCCAGTGGTGCAGTGAGCAAGGGACCCATGTCTGGGCATACCCAAGCCACTAGGGGCACACATAGCAACATCACAAAATAAAATGATTGATGGAGTGTTGAATCTTTTCAAACACTCACCCTCAGTCACGGATCTTGGTTTAATCCATCATTATTTTGCTCACCACATCACCCCAGTTTGGAACCAGCCATATGCAAATCAGTCTTGACCCTGCACCCTATGGGGACAGTCAAGCCCAAACTACAGGGAGCAGGGTCAAGACTGATTTGCATAAATAGGGGTATGCATGTATTTTGAGTGAAGAAGTATATGAATCTCTTAGGAAATACAATTAAAGAAGAGTGATGATCATAAGAGATTGGAGATATGAAAAGGCTATAAGAGGGCAAATTAAGCAAGAGGAAGAATTTATATTGCCAAATCTACATCCTAATTTGAGAATAGAACAAGAAAGAAGATATGTGTACCTCTAAAAGGTGACAAGGCTGAATATGTAGGAGAAAGTGTTTGTGAAAGTATTTATGCTTTGTGGTGATCATTTGATCGGTGGGGGCCAATTCTGAGAGGGATTTATTGTGTGTGTGGTAAGACTGCATATCTTAATTTGCCTAGAAATTGGGATGGATTTTGTTATCCTATTCTGGTGTTTCCTAGAGTCTGTCATATAAGTTAAATTGATGATGCAGTTGATTTGAATGGAGTAAAGGGATGTTTTGGACAGGTAGTCCCAGATATGTGAGGTGCTATAATTTCTCCTATTGGCATGGCAATGAATGATGTAAAAAGTAGACCTTCATCTACCATAGTGAAAAGACTTCCTTTAGAGCGGTAACTCAAATAAACTCATTTCTAATGGCTTTTTAGGGCAATGTTTATGCAAAACCGGTTGGCCATAGCTATCTTTCTTGCAAAGGAAGGTGTTGGTTGCAAAGTACTAACAGTTACAATGTGCTGTACTTTTATTCTTGATAATAGTCTTTATATTAAGGGGCAGATTTAAGGAAACTGGTGCTGCACCCAGTGCAGCACCACTTTCTTTGTGCCTCTTAGCACCCCCTATCACCACTATGTGTGCGCCGTATTTCAAATATGGCACACCATAGTGCAGGGTAGGGGGCAATAGCATAATTTAATTTGATGCTCTTGATGTACACTGCAGGAGTAGTCCCAAAATTGGGGGACTACTCCTGCAGAGTACATAGGGGCCGATTATAAATAATGGTATGCCACCATTTTTGCCTGTTCTGAGCAGGCGCTAAAAGTGTAAAAATAATTGGAAGGGGGAACACTACACCTCACACTAACCCCAATAATATTTATGATGATTTGTACAATTACATTGTTGCTTTTGTTGTAATGTTCCTGATGAAGATCATCAAGGATGGTGTCTAAAGCCAGATAAAGACAGTTGAGGAGGATTCTGGGATGAAGCAAACACTGATTCAGGCAGAATGAGTTTTTGATTATTAAAGTTTTAACTGTTTTAGTGATTATAGAATAATTAGATAGGGGTTTGTTAGGTTGTTCTTTACAATTTATATTTGTGTGAATAAATTAATATACAGGTAATATGCTTTTGCAAAATTGATTCTGCATGTATAGGCTAAATTAATATGATTACAGTGGAATCAAATTTCATAAGAAGTGTGTTTATTAGGGTATTTAAGTTATGCCACATTTTCCTGTTAATGTCATCTTGAACAAGATGGATGCCACCTGTATAACTCACTCCTGCTTCACTCCTGTATACATCTTCTACCTACAGGTAAAGAGGTGAAGCATGGTCGAGTTCACGTTTAGTGGTTTATTTCTACTGTTATGATTACATTGTTTTTAATGAACTTTCTCCTGCTCTCTCTAACTTGAAACATTATCAAGGTCCCTTCCTCTGCCTTCCATTGGGAATAATGGTCCATTCATTTGTTGAGAGCATCATTGTTTAAATGTTTCCTATTTGTTAGAACATCTCTGGACAGTATTAGCCTAGAGGGTGCTGAATATGTTTTTAGAAAGGGATGGTGCTTCCGTCTTAAGGTAACAACGTGTAATTTTCCTTTTGTTCTGATTTGCTAAATAAACAATGCTTTTACTCACAACATGACGATTTCATAATTTTTCTAATTCATTATGGAAGAACTGTGTACACGAACATCCTGATTTGTGGGCTCCAGCCAGAAGACGTTCCTATTCTACTAGAGATGCCATCCAACTTCTCTTTGATTTAGCTCTGCTTTGGAAATTAGAATAATTAGAATAGTTATACTCTGTATAACTTTGTACATGAGAGCCTTTAAGACATTCACTCTATACGGCTTATTTTTGTATTTTGTAGTAAACTCATTTAATTCATGTTTGTTTTAGAACTCAATTACTGGGTGGGCCAAATTACTTATTAGACCATGCTTTATTAGGCTAATTATTGTTTAGTGGGTGCCTAACATGCAATTTAGTTTGTAAGAGAATTGCATAAGTTAAAAAGTTAGGGTGTCCAAGTTTTGGGGTGTCCATAACCTGGACTACAGTTTTACTCCACATTTTTAAGTGGGTGCTTCACTGAATGAGAAGACTTGCCAATTTAGACATGCACCTGGCTATTTAGGGCAATCTTTGAAAGCACTGTATCAAACGCCAGTAGGAATTTTGAAGAATGCAAAAGCAAGACTTGCGTGAACATCAGTTGCAATGGGAGGCAGTCTCCACAGTAATGTACCACTTCCTGTGTGCACACAATGCAATAGCATCACAGGGTAATTGGTTGCCATCTTCCATTGTACATTTATGAAGTGTGTAGTATGTCTTTTGCTTGCTGAGCATCAGATATTTCAAAGTAAAAACAAGGGAAAAGGTATACTCATTTCTCTACAAGTGAGCAAAAAATTCCTCAGTTGACAAAGTAAGACATAGACATCTAATTGAGAATCAGAAGGGGCATTTCCTTCAAAACTTTTTTTAACAGGTATGTGGTAAGAACTTGGACACATTTGGGGTGAAAGAGTGGTGACATTTTTGGGTAATGGATCTATTACTGGATCATGAGTCAGATCTCCATGCTCAAACGTATATCTTTCAGAGATGAAGACTGTGACATTGCAAACTCAGTGGTACAATGTATTTAACATTATTGAACACTATTTATTGAATTACTTGTAACTGCTGGCTTTCTAAGGTTAATTTCTGATTTCTTGTGCCTGCCGTTTTTCTATATTTGTAGGAAAAGGTGCAACATTTATTCTCCAAAGGACAGCTAATTGAAGGAGAGAAGTGTAACTGTCATGTATGTTTCACTGTTTTTTATAACAATCCCAAGTTAATTTTTTTTTAGATTGTCGAAGTAAGCCTCAGCAAGGCCTACTAGTGCAAGGGGTTCGCCCTTATCTGCACAAAATCCTCAGACCATATAGAAAGAAGTTGGCACAGAAGCTGAAATGAAAGACAAAGTTTATTAAACCTCATGAGGTGGCACCACAGTTCAAATAGCACCCTTCGGTAATGTTTGAAGAAGCACACTGAACTAAGAGAGCATGGTCCTTTTATACCCACGCAGGGGCTAAAAGAAGGTGGTACAATTATAGAAGCAAGACTTATATACATATAAGGTCATACGGAAATGCACAGGTAGGAGGGGCTAACAGTTTTCAAGGACAAGTAGGCACATTACTGTCGGTTACTAATTACTAACAGCTGCAGGCCTTACTGGGCATGTGCAAAGTGGGAGATGCTAAATATAACTTGTCATTAGACAGATTTTCAAGAGTAGTTAACAGGAAGGTAGGACAGAGCACATGGCGAGCACATGGCAGCATGTGGCAGAGATAATGGCTGCCATGAATACAAAATGGATTCCTCAAAATGTTCACAATAGTTGCTATACAAGATGTCTTCTGCTAATGCTTAATCTAATCGCTACTAAATTACAACAGACGACCCTTTCAGCATTAGCTGAAGACATTCGTCTTTCTGGGATAATCTAAATATTCATCTTGTATATTTATGCTCATCATTTCAGCTATTTCCTTATCTAACATGTGTTGTGCTTTCATTTCTGTAATATCTCTTTTGGTAGGCATACAAGCAGTAATACACATGGAGCAGAACATTGGACCACACTGAATACAGATACAGAATGTGAAAAATATTGCAATCATTACACACTGGATACTCAGTAGTTTCCGGCCCCAAGCGGAAACAAGAACCCAAAACCATCCAGAAAAAGTCCAAGTACCAGTCTCTGTGTGAATTTCTGCAGCAATTTTAGGCAATTTAGATATTGCATCATAAACTGAAGGTGAGTGATCTGGAATGAAAACGCAGCAACTACTACCGATGATGTGACATGCACCACCTCGATCAGCTAATATCACATCTAGTACCATACGATTTTGGAGCGCTACAATCCTCGCAATTTGGAGCTCCTCGGTAATATTCCCAAGTGCCAGAGCTGCCTGATTGGTAACAGCTTCCACAACCCTAGTCAATCGTCTCACTTTCCTACTGTTTAACACAGCACCCACAAAGGAGAACAACCCTAAATTAAAATCAACATATTGTTGCAGGCTAGTGTCCGTTTGGTCTACCTCATTTGTACTTATTGTCCTTTTATATCTATTTTTAATGATGTCATTGAACAGTTTAAAATCTCGGTGATATGATGCAGGTACCAAAAACACAGGGGGTAAAAGAAAAGATACATAACACACACCTGACCACCCAACAGGTAGTTGGTAATATCCATAGTTACCACAAACAAAATATGTATTATGTGAAGCCGTAAAACTACTATTATTTACACCCTCAATAGTTAAAATCAAGGTACAATCGCTTGTCCCCACTGGAATTCGCCCAATGCTACGTATACATAAATCTGCTTTAGTTTTTGTAACCGAAATCACAAATTGTTCTTTCTTGTCAGAGTCTCTTACATTTGTGAAGACATATGGTTTTGAAACATTGTCTGGTTGATACTCTTCCCATTTAGTTCCTTTGGCTTGGGGATACCCATCTTTGTCTTGGTAGCATACTTTATTAAGGCGAAAAAGAAGTCCGCCCTATGTACGTTTCCCAGATGCAAACAAAAGCGTATACCAAGCTTGACAAGAACCATTGTGTGAAAAAGGAAGAGGAATGAAAGGTCTTCCTCCTTTGTTTTGATGCGCAGGTATCATTCCACATACCCAACAGTTAGTAGTATTTATAGCATTATGAGTATGATACAACATCTGAATGAATGTATTATTGAAGTAAGACTGACGGTGCTTCTGCTCCTGATAGGGAAGCATAAAGCAATAGTGATCCTCTGGTACTGGAGTAGTGGCAACAAAAAACTCACGAGTAGGAGCCTTCTTTTCAACAAACCAGGTGATCATTGCTATAACCACCAAAACAACAACAAACCCCATAGTACTAATGATCACTTTCTTATTCATTTTAGCAACAGTGATAATCAACCCTTCCAGAAATTAATTAAAAACAATCATTGGAACTCTTATCCCTGGGCAGCCGCTGATTTCTTCACCACGGGTCAAGATGGGTGTCACTACTCTAATGCATGACTGATCCCCCCTCCTTGCCACATTGGCTCTCCGTTTCACTAATTCCAGGGCGGTAGCTCAACCAGTTTCTTTCAGCACTACATATTCTTTCCTCGGTCTCAAATTATATCACGATACTCCAGAAATCGTTTGGTCCGGGAAGAACTCCGCAGATTTGTCAGGTGATATAGCGCGGCCTTTCTCCATAGTCAAGATCTCTCGATGATCGGTCAGCACAGCAGTTTCCACCAAGGTAGGTAGCACTCTCTTGCAGTGAGTACTATGGACCCAATTCTTTCGGTTCATCACTCGAACTGCAGTCCTTGTCGCAAGGAGCTCCTGCTCTGGGCCTCGCCACCTTGGTTCCAAGCTGCTTGATCTTTCAAAGGACTTAATCATCACCTGGTCACCAGGTCAGAGTTCATGGCCTTCACCTGTAGATCTGTCAGGAAGTGCTTCTCGAACCTGTTGATGAATAGAAACCAAATTGTCGGTTAACTGTGCCAAATAATTATTCATCAGAACAGAAGGTACATCATATACAGAATTTGGCTTAGGAACACCCCAAATATTAATTGGCCTTCCAAATACTATTTCATATGGGGTAAGGCCTGTTCGAGAGTGTGGTACTGACCTAATAGACAATAATGCCAACGGTAATGCATCCGGCCAAGTTAAAGATGTAGAAGCCTGTATCTTCGTTAACTTCAGCTTCAAAGTAGCATTATACCTTTCCACCAACCCTGCTGATTGTGGCTTGAAAACCACATGGAACTTCTGTTTGATCCCTAATCCTTTCAGGACATACTTAATAACTTCCCCAACAAAATGAGGTCCGTTATCATTCCATAAATGCCTGCAAACACCAAACCTAGGGATTTTTTTTTTCAAAAGCACCTTCGCTTTGGTAATGGCAGTATTATCCTTTGTGGGGTACGCCTCTAGCCATTTACTGAAGGCACATACCACCACAAAGACATACTTTAAATTGTTGCAGCTTTCAAGCTGAATATAATCCATTTGTAGAACTTCGAAAGGTGCAGTTGGTGTAGCAAGCCCTCCACCAGGATTTCGTGTCCCTTTTCCTGGATTGTATTGTAAACAGATCAAACAAGACTGTACTACTCTCTTAGCTGTACTGGAAATTTCTGGATGCTCCCAAACTTGCGTAAGCAACTTCGTTATTGTTGAAGCTCCAACATGTGCCAGCCCATGTGCCATCTGAACCATAGGTTGTACAAAAGCTATAGGCAATTTCCATTTATCCATCTGCTTATTCCGCCAACAGCCCTCATCATCCAATTCTCCTTCTTCAGACCATTGCTCACGTTCTTTCACAGAAGCAGATTTCTGTATATCTACTACGTCTTGTTTAGCATTATGCCAACGTTCAGCTTGTGACTTCACTACATACATAGAAGTAATACTTCGCTGCATCGCAGTCTCACGTGCTAAGCGGTCCTCAAGGGCATTACCTTGCCCTATCATATCGGTCACTCTCTTGTGTGCACTACTTTTCACAATAGCTATTTTCTTTGGATATGTCAATGCAGTCAAGAGGTTATGCACTAATTCTCCGTGCATTATCTGCATCCCGTGGGATGTAAGAAAGCCTCTCTCCTTCCAAAGGAAACCAAAATCATGAGCCACTCCAAAAGCATAGCAGCTGTCTGTATAAATGTTCACACATAAGTCAGTACTAAGTTCACATGCTTGTGTCAAAGCTATTAGTTCAGCTGCTTGAGCTTACTTCTGTGGTATACGAGCTGTCTCCACTACCGTGTGTATTGTGGTGATTGCATATGCAGCTGAGGTCGTACCGTCTGGCAACTTCAAACAAGACCCATCAATCCACAATTCCCCGTCTACATCTGGAAGGGGCGTATCTTGCAAATCAGTAAGACTCTTTGTCTGTTCTTTGGTAAGGAATATACAATCATGTGTTTCTTGTGACTGAGGCTGAGTCACCGGATATGGCAACAAAATGGCTGGGTTTAGTGTAGCACATCTCTTCAGTGTAAAGTGAGGAGCCAACAATGTCAATTCATATCCTGTCAGGCGAGCACTAGTTAAATGTTGCGTCTTTGTTTGATTTAAAAGAGCATCAACCGCATGGGGTACTAATATCAACAGCTAACAAAACTATCCCTTCACTCTGATGTATTGACACAGCTGTTGCTGCAACTGAACGAAAACACCCAGGCAACGCTCGAGCGACAGGATCAAGTGCTGCTGAAAAATATGCACAGGGACGCTGCTTATCGCCATGTGTCTGTACTAAAACTGACAATGCACAGCCATCTTTCTCATGTACGTAAAGTGCAAAAGGCTTCGTGTATTCTGGTGTACCTAACACTGGTGCTGAACAAAGGGCTTGTCGTAGCTGCCAGAAAGCAGTCTCACATTCATCTATCCATGGGAGGGGCATTGGAGTATCTTTAGTCAAAAGTGCTAGCAAAGGTTTGACAATGTGTGAAAACCCTAATATCCATTGCCTACAAAAAAAGTAAGACCAAGGAATGCACGAACATCTTTCTGAGTAGTGGGTACTGGTGTGTCTAAAATTGCTTGAATACGATCTGATGTAAGTGCACGGCCCTCCTTAGACAAAAGGTGACCTAATTAGGTTACCTTTGGTCTACAATATTGCAATTTCTTTCGTGACACTTTATGATGGTGTGAAGCAGGAAAAGAAAGTAAGGACAAGGTGAACTTTTCACATTGCTCAGGGGTATCAGCTGCCAACAAAATATCATCAACATATTGTATGAGAGCCACACCTTCAGGCAAAACAAAAGAATCAAGATGTCGTTTTAACACTTGACTATAAATACTAGGACTCTCAGTATGGCCTTGAGGAACTGCAAAATCTAAATGATCATTTATTCAAAGTAAAACCAAACAAATATCGGCTGTCAGGATGAATAGGAATCGAAAAGAAAGCATTCTTCAAGTCTATCACAGAGAACATAGTTGCGGTCGGGGGAACCAAAGTAAGAAGTGTTGTGATGTCAGATACCACAGGATATTGTGGTATCACAATCTTATTGACTTCTCGTAAATCAATAATGAATCGGTAAATCCTAGTATCAGTATCCTTTTTCAGAATAGGAAGAATCGGACTGTTACAAACATTATACGGAACTTCCTCAACAACTCCAACTGCAATAAGATCATGCACAATTCGTGTGAGAGCTTCTTCGCCCTCCTGTGAAATTTTGTATTGAGGCAAACGTGGCAATACAGCTCCCTCCTTGACACTAATATGTACCGGTGGAATAATAATTTGTCCCACATCAGTATCTGAAGTAGCCCACAAAGTACTAGGGAGTGAAGATAATGCAATATCCTCTTTTACAAGACAAACTCTTTCCATCACAGGATGATTCTCCTTCAAAATAACATGCACCCCTTCAGGAGAGCGTCGTATTGTAGCCCTGAAATACTTGAGCATATCAAGACCCACAATATTGTCTGGTGTATTTGGAGAAAGCAAAAATGGACATGGAGCAGTACATTTATCAACATGGAATACAAGTGGTTGTGACAATGGGGTGTTCCATCAAAACCTATCGATGTATTGGTTAAGCCAGACAGGGGTGCTCTTGGAACCAATTGTTTAGACAAGGTGCTACGAGTAGCTCCTGTATCAACCAGAAACTGATCAGTAGAACCCAAAACATGTGCTGTAACATAGGGACCCCTCTGATCTACTGGAACGTCAACTGATTCCTTACCCCATCCTGGGCAATCCTATGCATAAGCAGAATCTTGGAAATCAGGCTGCACATAGTTAGACATCTGGTATTGGTTCCGTCAATCAAAAGTGTTAAACCCATCATGCCCTCGTACATTAGCATCAACCCTAGCATGATCATTTGTGCTTCTTCTAGGCCCTGAATATCCTGAGCGATTTCTCATTTGTCCCCGACCACTTGAACACTGCTGAACACGTAGTGCTGGACAATTGGCAGCCCAATGCCCAAATTTCTTACAATACGCACACTGATCAACAGACAAATTCAAACGAGTGTAAGAAGAACCATAAGATGCACATCCACCTCTATCACTACCTCTAAAAGGAGGACCATAAGCTTGAGTCAACATAACCTTTGTCTTTAATTCTTTAATCTTTTATTCCTCGCTCCCTTTTGTTTCTAATTCCTGACGTTCATAATACTGAGCCAATTCATAAGAGAAACCGGAGTAAAGTTAGTCCATAAACTTTCACTAGCTTTTAGACGACTAGCTATCCTTGGTAAAAGATTTGCGACATAATTATCGATGAACAAATGTCTGCCTGTATCATCTGACAATAACTGGCAGCTAAAATCATGAAATGCTTCTTCAAAGCGTGTAAAGAAATCAGAGACCGATTCATCTGCCTTTTGCTTACAAGACGCTAAAACAGTCCAGTCTATCTTTTTAGGGGGAATAATAGTTTTTAACTTAACTAATATGGCTGCAGGAAGATCTAGAATCAACTGATATGGCTTTTTCGCAGGTTCCCCGTCCATCTGTTCTAAATCTTCCCATGACGCCCCAAAAACTACACGATCATCAACTTTATGAACAGTTCTCCACATATCTGGCGGTAATATCAATCCGAAAAATAAATCAATGTCAGCCAAAGTCATAGTACAAGAACGAATTGCTCCCTCAACTTCCTCATAAAAGGCGGCTGGATTTTTCCACGGGTCAGGTAATGCTGTTTTAAGTGCCATTACATCTGCCCTATTCCAAGGAGTATACACCCAATTATAAATAAAATAACCCTTAGCATCAACAGAAGTTTTATCATCACTTGTACCCGATCCTTTAGGAGGAACATACAAAGGCGCGGCCTCCCGTATTGGTTTCGCGTGAACTATCATAGTCTTATCTGTTCCGAAGATGGAAGCTTGCACCCCGCCGTTCTGAGATGTCCATGCAACTACGTCCACGGCCCTTTTCTCCTCTTGCAAACGGACTGCCACAACACATAATTTCACCAAACGCCTGATTGCATCAGCCACCTGGGAGAAAACAAAAAGACCATCACGCATTTGCTTATGATCAGCTGCTACATCATCGGGCTCCAACTCATCAGAATATTTCCGAAATAGTTCCATAACTTCTGTGCCAAATGCCTCAGTAAAATATAGTTGCTCCTTTTCCGTCCACCCTTTCATGTTGTCTAAAAGTTCAGAAGCCGCAACAACGCTACAAATTATTTTATGAGCAGTAGATCTAAGCTCAGACTCACGGTCAGCAGGCAACATAGAGCGACTGTCTCGTATCTTCTGTTGCTCCGTACCGGAGACCTCAGCTAGCTCATGAGGGGCAGAGGGAACAACATACGGAGATGGAGGGCGATCTATTAACAAAAAATCATTGTGCGGTTTATTAAGGATAGGATAGAGAGGTTGCCTAACAGTGTATTGGCCTGTTACCTGTAATTTATGTTCTTTCTATTCTATCTCCTTTAAATCGTTTATTTCTTTCTTTCTAATTTCTGATGCTTTCACATATACATACTTCCACTGCTCTTTCTCAAGCAAGGCTTGCTCACGCTTCACTCGTCCACGCACTTCTTTCTCCCACATTCGTACACAGTCAAACATATCTTGCCTAGACCTTCGCTTACACATACATTGTTCCACATACTCAATCTTTCACAAATCAAATGACCCATGCATAGGCCAACGTAACTCAGGATCTGCACAAGTGTATTTATTCCATAATGTGCTGTACATTATAGAAGAAAGACCATGTTTAACATACATATCTCTATTGGGCGTACCCTCTGGGGGTGCCAGTTGCGATTCTTCCAGTCTCAAGTTGGTACCATTACAAAAGCAACACATCCTACGAAGGGCGCTAAAAACAGGCATGCCAAAAATAGTGCCGAATATGCAGTATTCTAATCAAAGTAGCACTTAAGGTGCCGTTGAAATCAAAATTTAATTGGAGACATTTCTCCTCATTACCTGCCTATATAAATTGCAATTTATATATCAATTTAAAGGACACAAACTGACTAGTCACCCAAAACACGAGAGCCGCAGTAAGTGGTGAAACAAAGGCATCAAAACCCACAGCAAGTGCCGTAAAATGGCTCTTAGCAATCACAGGGCGTCCAGGTTCCAACTGCCAAGTTCTAAAATTGACCAAATGGTCACTGCATGATGAATGAACAAAAAGGATCTCAGTCGCGGACCGGCGCCACCTGGATGGTCAAATCAGAAAGAAGGGAAAAATGCTGTGGCTGCCAAGACTCGGGTCTCCTCAGGCATTGATCGTCCGCAGCGAGATCCCAATCCTTCGTCGCGACCAATCCACTGGGCGTCCGAGTCGCCGATGAGTCCCTGTTCGGGACTATTTATTGAATTACTTGTAACTGCTGGCTTTCTAACGTTAATTTCTGATTTCTTGTGCCTGCCGTTTTTCTATATTTGTAGGAAAAGGTGCAACATTTATTCTCCAAAGGGCAGCTAATTGAAGGAGAGAAGTGTAACTGTCATGCATGGTTCACTGTTTTTTATAGCAATCCCAAGTTAAGTTTTTTTGAGATTGTCGAAATAAGCCACAGCAAGGCCTACTGGTGCAAGGGATTCGCTCTTCTCTGCACAAAGTGCTCAGACCATATAGGAAGAAGTTGGCACAGAAACTGAAATAAAAGACAAAGTTTATCAAACCTCATGAGGTGGCACCACAGTTCAAACAGCACCCTTCGGTAATGTTTGAAGTAGCACACTGAACTAAGAGAGCATGGTCCTTTTATACCCACGCAGGGGCTAAAAGAAGGTGGTACAATTATAGAAGCAAGACTTATATACATATAAGGTCATATGGAAATGCACAGTCGACAGGTAGGAGGGGCTAACAGTTTTCAAGGACTAGTAGACACATTACTGTCGGTTACTAATTACTAACAGCTGCAGACCTTTCTGGGCATGTGCAAAGTGGGAGATGCTAAATATAACTTGTCACTAGACAGATTTTCAAGAGTAGTTAACAGGAAGGTAGGACAAAGCACATGGCGAGCACATGGCAGCATGTGGCAGAGATAATGGCTGCCATGAATACAAAATGGATTCCGCGAAATGTTCACAATAGTTGCTAAATACAAGATGTCTTCTGCTAATGCTTAATCTAATCGCTACTAAATTACAACAAGCTGGCAAAAATGGAAGAAGGTTTTGAGGCATGATGCAAGGATTTGCACTGCATCTCTAACTGCAGATTAAAATACACTGCCTGTGACCAGCTGGTCAAGAGGGCATTATCCACACTTGGAGCAGAGTGATTGTAATTCCAAACAGCTGCAGACCATCAATACCACCTGCAACCCTGCAACAAAAGCCACATAAAAGCAGCACACATCCAAGGCTCGGGTCTTTCCACACCAACATTGTGCTTGCCTGCTCTGTGCTTGGAAAACTGAAGACATGCTATCCCTGAAGAGGAAGTACAATTATACAGAGGAGGTGGCCACCATGATACTTAAGTTCATAGTGAGGCATTTCAGAAGACTGCATGGTCTCCCCTCTCCCCCACAGCACCCGTGACACACAGAAGGAAGCTCTATTGCAGCATTAGGCCATGGCAGTCACTGCATTGGGGAGGATGCCCATACAGTCACAGACCTAAAGAAGTAGTGGCAGGATAAGAAGAGGAGGGTGAAGGAGAGGTATGGCAGGATGGAGGTGGCCAGAGCTCCCCACTAGCCCCCCCTCCAACTCACCCCACTTGAGAGGCATGTTCCCTCCACTGTACACCCACACCTGCTCTATGATCTGCCTGTGAGGGATGACCTCAATGTGTTGCCAGGTAATATGTGATGAATCTAGAAGTGACACCAAATGATAAAAAAATCTGTCATACACTACATATGTGATTATGGATTTTGTGACAAAAGTGTGCAAATTTCATGGTGAGTCAGATTCTGAGGTGTCTCATTTAGACCCTTGCACTACAAGTCCCAGAATCCATTACAATGGAAATGGTAATGTGAGTTTTCTCAATTCAAAACAGTAGCCCATCACTGCTGGAGTCTTACATTTGTAAATGGCAATAGATGATAGGCCTCTTTCACTCACCATTAATGTTGTCATGTATATGCAACTGTGTAAATAAGTGACAAGGTGCACATATGCAACATGCTTTTGGTTATGTCTGCTGACCTTTCTCTTTAATTGCCACATACAGGCAGAGTACAGTCACCCACTGCAGCAAAGGTTCCCACAGCAGCAGGGAGGCATTGTAGTGGGCATCAACCTGTAAGGTCAGCATGGACTGATATGTAAATATGGCCAGGAGAGGCCCCAAATGCATACATTGTGATCAGACAAACCATAAATATAGTGCATAGAATCCATCAACATTCCCAAAACTTTTAAATGGATTAGGGTATGTTGAGCATCACATGTTCACTACAATGAAAACTGAAACTACGATAATCATTGTAGACCCTTTGATGTCGTCCAGAATATCACAGCCCATATAGATCTCTGCTACATTTATGGATATGACAGGTGGGCAGGCACCATACACTGGGCGGATGCGGGACTGCGGTAAGTATGAATGGTAAAGACTTTACAAAATATTAATGCTCTTAAAAAGTGTCCAAACTGTCAGTTGTATGTGGTGTGTGGCTAATCTTACTGTTGTCTCTCATTGCCATATGTCCTCATACGGCACATGCCAGTATACCACTTCAAAACATGTTGCCTAAAGATAAGATGGCTGAAAATGGACAGTGCATGAGTAAAGTGCTTAATCATTTGCTTATATTGTCTCTTATGAAGAGGAGTAGAAACAACCGATTTGAAAGACCATTCTGTGGGTACTTGGTAACAGACTCAAAGTGGCCAAAATTGTTTTGTATGAGGGCTGCATTGGTGCCAGCAGAGTTGAATTTGGTAAGAAGGGTTATGGCTGGTGAGGTGTGTGTAGGGGAAGTGAAACATATTAATCTGGTGGTGGAACTGCACAATGTGAAACCACGAATGGTGTGAATCATCCCAGCTTCTCCACTTGACCAAAATGTGTGATCCAAGACAAATATTGATTTTCCCTTTGTTCCCTTTACCTCCATAATCACTGTGAAGCTTGCGATCCATGATTCAGAATGTGTACTGTCCAAATCCTTATTGGGTGTCATGTAAAATAGACTAAGGGCCATATTTATACTTTTCGACACAAAACTGCGCTAACGCAGTTTTGCGTCAAAAAAATTAGCGCCGGCTAACGCCATTCTGAAGCACCATGCGGGCGCCGTATTTAATCAATGACGTTAGCCGGCGTTAGCCGCCGGCGCTGCCTGGTGTGCGTGGAAAAAAACGACGTACACCAGGCAGCGCCGGCGTAGGGGGATATGGAGCTTCGGCGCCAAAAAATGGGGCAAGTCAGGCTGAGGCAAATTTTTCGCCTCAACCCGATTTGCGCCATTGTTTTCGACTCCCAACCCCCATAGAAATGACTCCTGTCTTAGCAAAGGCAGGAGTCATGCCCCCTTGCCCAATGGCCATGCCCAGGGGACTTCTGTCCCCTGGGCATGGCCATTGGGCATAGTGGCATGTAGGGGGGCACAAATCAGGCCCCCCTATGCCATAAAAAAAAAAATATATATATACTTACCAGAACTTACCTTAATATCCCTGGGATGGGTCCCTCCAGCCTTGGGTGTCCTCCTGGGGTGGGCAAGGGTGACAGGGGGTGTCCCTGGGGGCATGGGAGGGTACCTCTGGGCTCCTTCCGAGCCCACAGGTCCCTTAACGCCTGCCTTTTCCAGGCGCTAAAAAACGGCGCAAAAGCGGCCGTACGTCATTTTTTTTGACCCGCCCACTCCCGGGCGTGAATTTTGCCCGGGAGTGTAAATACGGCGCACATGCCTCGGAGTCAATTTTTTAGACGGGAACGCCTACCTTGCATCTCATTAACGCAAAGTAGGTGTTCACGCTAAAAAATGACGCAAACTCCATGGACTTTGGCGCTAGACGCGTCTAACGCCAAAGTATAAATATGGAGTTAGTTTTGCGCCGGAATTGCGTAAAAAAAAACGACGCAATTCCGGCGCAAACAGAGTATAAATATGCCCCTAAGATGTGTAAGGGGAAACCAGGACAGGAAAAGGGTCAGACAGCGCAAATATTCGACCGATCAACCTACTATGGGCATTGCTGTCCTGAAAGGAGAGGAGGAATGAAAGTTTCCTAACACTTGATTGTCCAAATAGACCTAGGATTTGAAGGCTGCAAAGCACTGACAATTTATGATGTGTAAAGGTGAAAACATGTCTGTATGTTAAGGTAAACTCACTTTGAACTTTGAAGAGATCACATCATACTTATGATGCATGATGCCCCTAAAAATGAGTGGGTATCCAAAGGTAGGTGGAGCAGGACACCCTAGTAACTTTCTTCCTTTGACTATCAGTAATCTTATTGTACACATTTGCCCGGTAATGTGAAATCTGGTTGATGTCAGTGCTGTGTTGAGTCAACAGCTGTCCAATGTTGCTGTTTACCAGGAGTCCGTTTGTAAATGTCAAGAGAGCCACATGTAGCCCCACATCGGTAAATTGCAGAGCACTGGTTTTCACGTCTGACTTAGACAGGTACAATATTTACTGTAATCTCTTGCACTTAAATATAGACATGTAAGTCACATAACAGCTGCTGTCAGCATATCCTCAATGATCTTGAAGTCACCATCCTGCGGTTTAGGAGCCATCCTGGTTGCAGCTGTCAAACCCACTACCACCCGTCTGCCAGGCAAGAGTGTCATACAGTGTTGCAAACTATTGAATACCAATTCATGCACAATAACCAAATACTTGTGGAATTACATTAATACAATCTAGCTTCTTTTTCATGGCTTCAGAAGTTGGTGTGTGTTAGAAATGAGGGTTTTGGTTGGCAGTCAGGTTACCCCCTATCCATGCAAAGACCCTCACTCTAGTCAGTGCAAAAGAGAAACACACCTGGTTAAACCCTTCTTGCTCCCTTGGTAGCTTGGCACAAGCAGAAAGGCTTAACCCAGAAGCAATGTATAAAGTATTTGTACCAACACACACAGTAATACAGTGGAAGCACTACAAAAGGGACACCACACCAGTTTAGAATAATAGGCAATATTTATCTAAATCAAACAAGACCAAAACAACAAAAATCCAAAACACACAAGTCAAGATATGAATTTTCAAAAGAATAAGAATCTTACTCCATAGAAAACAATGGAAATGTTGATGTACCTTGTTTGAGTCAAAAATAAAGCTGCACGGGTGAGTGTGCATCAGAAAAGTCAGCAATGCGTCAATTCTTTACTTACAAGTGAGGCGAAGTGTCGTTTTTATCCCTTGCCAGAGAGCGATGCACCTCGGATCCACGCAGGTTCCTGATGACTTGGGTGCTCAGAGACAATGCCTGAGAAATCCAGTGGCATGGTGTTAGAAAACCGCACTGTGTGGGGTTTGTGTCATTATCTGCAGCTGCAAGTGGGTGTTGCTTTGTTTCTTCAGACGCGATGTGTTCATGTCCCAGCCGCGATGCGGGTGCAGCGTTGATTTCAGCCGTGAAGCGACTGGCATATCATTTATCAGCCCCATGGCAGATGGTGTGTCAAAAATGTCCATGCACAGCGTTCTGTGCATGGATTTCAGCTCTAGTTCTGCAAACTTCACCTTCCAAGGGCTCAGGGACTGGATAGGGCACCACTTAGCAGGGCAGGTGTCTCAGCAGAGTTCAGGTGCTGGCAGAGGGAGTCTTTGATGACCCTGAGACTTCAACACAGAAAGCAAGCTCAGTTCAAGCCATTGGAGATTCTTCTCAAGCAGGAATGCACAACAAAGTCCAGTCTTTGTCCCCTTTCACAGGCAAAAGCAGCAACTGAAGGATGGCCCAACAAAGCACAGTCACAGGCAGGGGCAGTACTTCTCCTCAGCTCTTCAGCTCCTCTTCTGGGCAGAGAGATCTTGAAGAAATCTAAAGTATGGGGTTTTGGGTCCACTACTTATACCCCTGTGTGCCTTTAAAGTAGGCAAACTTCAAAGGAAAGTCTCTTATTCACAAGATCCTGCCATGCCCAGACCAGGCCCCAAACATACCCCAGCGGGTTGGAAACTGCATTGTGAGAGGAAAGACACAGCCCATTCAGGTGTAAGTGACCACTCCTCCCTCCACTGTGGCACAGATGGTTGATCAGGATATGTAGTCTGCACCCGAGAACCCTTTGTTTCACTGTCCAGAGGGGATTCACAAAAAGTCCAACTGGCAAACTGACCACAAACAAGCAGAGTCACAGGGTAGTTAAAGCAAGAAAATGCCCGCTTTCTAAAAGTGGCATTATCAAACTGACAATTTGAAAAAAAACTTTACTAAAAGATGTATTTTTTAAATTGTGAGTTCTGAGACACCAAACTCCATATTTCTAGCTGCTCTCAAAGGGAATCTATACTTTGAAGTTATTTAAGGGCAGCCACATGTTAACCTGTGACAGAGATAGGCCTTTCAACAGTGAAAACCAAATTAAGCAATATTTTACTGTCAGGACATGTAAAACACATCAGTTCATGACCCACCTTTAACATGCACTGCACCCTGCCTATGGGGCTACCTAGGGCCTACCTTATGGGTGCCTTACATGTTTAAAAGGGAGGGTTTAGGCTTGGCAAGTAGGAACACTTGCCAGGTCGAACTGGCAGTGAAAGACTGCACACACAGACACTGCAATGGCAAGTCTGATGCATGTTTACAGGGCTACTCATGTGGGTGGCACAACCAGTGCTGCAGGCCCACTAGTAGCATTTGATTTACAGGCCCTGGGCACCACTAGTGCACTTTACTAAGGACTTATTAATAAATCAAATATGCCAATCATGGTAAGCCAATTCCACATACATTTTACAAAGCAGCAGTTGCACTTTAGCACTGATCATCAGTGGTAAAGTACCACAGTAACAAAAACAGCAAAAACCGAGCACAGCACAGAGTCAAAACATGGGAAGCAGAGGCAAAGAAAAATGGGAGGCCAAGCCACTGATGGCAGGTCTGACTCGTGTCCCCACAGAACTACCCTACCTCATGGGAGTCTTCACCATTAAGGCATAAGAATCTTGACAGACCATTAGCACTGGCGTGTTCTGTGCCAAGGCAGTGTTCACCGTAAAGTCCATTCTCTGTAGGGAGAAGGACCACCTCAACAGTTTTGGTTTCTCACCCCTCATCTGCATTAACCATCAGAAGGGCGTATGGTCGGTGTGAACCTGGAAGTGAGTCCCAAAGAATTAGGGTCCCAGCTGAGATACTTTGTGGTCCCTAACCGGTCAATGAGCTCATCAGCTTGGGGGAATGGGGTGCGCGTTAGTGACTGCATAGAGTCCCAGGTAATCAACACGGAACCTGAGTTCTGGAGTGGCACAAGGAGCAGCAGCTTTTCGGACCAAGACTACAGAATGGCCCAAGGGCTACTGGAGAAATCAATAACCCCGAGATCTAACATTTTGGATACCTCATCCTTCATGTTGGCCCTGACCTTGTCAGTCACTCTGCAAACCTTATGTTTAACAGGAGGACTGTCCCCAGTGTCCACGTCATGTGTACACAAATGAGTGAACCCTGGGATCAAGGAAAATAGAGGGGCAAACGGTCCCAACACTTGGTGACAGTCCCTCTGTTGCCTTGGGGTCAGGGAGGGGCAGAGGTACACATCCTCCACTTTTATCTCTTTGGCAGACAGGAGGTCAGGAAGAGGCTCACTCTCTTGCCCCATCATCTGTTTGCAAGAGCATTGTTACCCCTGTCCTCTCAAAATGAGGCTCGAGGCGATTGCCATATAGGACCGTCAAAGGTTTCCTGGGAGTCCACAAGTTCACCAGATAGGTGACATCACTCTTGCGCTCCAATATCTCAAACGGCCCAGTTAACTTATCTTGGAGAGCCCTAGGCTCCACTGGGGCCATCACCCAAACTTTTTGGCCAGGCTAGCAATCAACCAGAGTGACATTCTGGCAGTACCAGCGATTCATATCTTCCTGGTTTGCTTCCAGGTTCTCTTGGGCGAGCACCCTGAAGCGAGCTGTCTGGTTCCTAAAAGCCAACATGTAACTGAATACATCTGGGGGGACTTACTGGAGGCTTTCTCCAAGCCTTCCCTAACCAGACTCAAGAGTCCCCTAACAGGGTGGCCATACAGTAACTCAAAGGGGCTAAATCCAAGACCCTTTTGAGGTACCTCCCTGTAGGCAAACATAAGGCATGGCAGTATTTCACTGTTAGGACATGTAAACCATACCAGCACATGTCCCACCTTTAACATAAACAGCACTCTGCCCATGGGGCTACCCAGGGCCTACTATAGGGGTGCTTTACATGTATAAAAAGGGAAGGTTTAGGCCTGGCAAGTGGGTACACATCCCAAGCTGAATTGTCAGTTTGAAACTGCACACATAGACACTGCAGTGGCAGGTCTGAGCCATGTTTGCAGGGCTACTAATGTCGGTGGCACAACCAGTGCTGCAGGCCCACTAGTAGCATTTGATTTACAGACCATGGGCACCTCTAGTGCACTTTACCAGGGATTTACTTGTAAATCAAATATGCCAAACAGGGATAAACCAATCACCAATACAATTTATACCAATAGCATATGCACTTTAACACTTGTTAGCAGTGGCCAGAGTCCTAAAGCCAACAAAAATTGTTCAGAAAATTAGGAGGAAGTAGGCAAAAAAGTTTGACAATGACCCTGAAAAAGGGGCCAGGTCCAACAGTGTGTAAAATGTTGCCAACATAATCAGTGATGTATGTGTCAAGTGTGCATGCTAATATATGAGGCAAGCAGAACATTAAGATGCTGTCTCTTCCTTCTCAAGCTGCTGGATCGAAGACCACATATTCTGCTAGCCACTTGAGGAGCCAGATGCATTAGCTGACATCAAGGGGGGTCATAATACAACACAGAGCATTGGTTGTAAGTGGGTGAGTTTGGTTTTGCATTGCACATCTGCATTGAACACCCCAGTGCTACAGTGTGAGATGCCATGTGTAGGTGTCCAAAAATCTGATCATACGTTGGTCATCGGTGATACTCAGATCATTTTACTCAACCTTTGTGTTGCACCACATGTTATTCTAGAGGAAACACCTATTCTGTAGCAACCCCTGTCTTTCAGGTGCTGAGAAAGATGAGTCACTTCTGGGAGAGCTACCATCCACCAGTGCCAGGCAATGGGCGATCAAAGGGTAGAACCCATTCCTCTTCCGAACAGTCTTCTCAGCTGCCAGTAATTTACTGCAGGAGGATGAGGAAGGAGAGGAGGAAAAGGAAGCAGAAAAGGAAAAAAAAATCTTTTGCTCTTTGCAGAAGATGATGAGGCTGATCTACTGCCCACCATTTTTGGCCCACTGGGCAAACGGTCTAAGCCTACTACTGCTCCGGTCAGCATAAAGCCTCTAACTCCTCCCCGAAGAATTGCCCATTTCTAGCAGTCAGCCAAGCAGCCATAGCATTCATGTATTCCAACACAAATATCAATCCTTCACAGCCTTCACATCCAGGCCAGATCTCTTGGTTCCCCTATACACTCCTTCTGTGACAGTGCTTCCCAGGCCTTCCCTCTACCATCTGAGGGACCTATCACCCTTGGTGAAGAGCAGGTATCCCCTAAGCACCAATCTCCTGGCCCAGAGCCTACCACCTGCCACCCCACCCCTGCTGCTGGACCGAATAGTGGCATCTGAGGCCATCCCATGCAGAGGGGGCTGGTGATCCGTCATGGTGGCCGGTGGGAGGAGGATTTTTCCCAACAGCAGGCTGATGTGAGGCAGGGCATTCGTTCCATAGGGGATACTCTCTATGAACAATTTCCCTCAACCTGACTGTCAACTGACTGATCCAGCGCTTAGAGGGGATGGGTCAATCTTGGCAAGACATGGGAAAGAAGATAAATGACATCATGGCCATACATAGGGAAGAGTGTACAAATCTCCATGCCTTGGCTATGAAGATAATGGAGGGCATGCTGAAACTGATACCAAGTCAGCCTCCACAGTCAACACATGGAGGAGGACCAAACACATCTACCTCTGCCACTTCATACCCAATCCCTGGTATCAAAACCAGCAGGTACTGCCCTCCAATCCTAAAGGGCATCACTCCCCTTGCACATGCCCCCCAATGAACAGTCATGTCCCCCTCCTGTACAGCCACCATTATCCCCTGTACAAGAACATACCCACCTGTAGAGCCAACATCACCCCCTGTCCAAACACATCCCCCTTGTACAGCCATCCTCACCCCCTCATGGGCACCACAACCATCTACACAACAGCACCAGCATGTTAAACGGACATCCTCACAAAGGTCCTCAATACCACATTTGTGAATCCGCCGGAGGGACCCCCATTGATAGATGTCAAATATGTATTCACTACACTTTGCAAATAAAAATGTGATTCCACATTTCAAATGACTTGTGCAATAATTGATGATGGTCAATTGGTCAGTCTGGTTGTCAGCCACATATGTTTTGAAACATTTGTGCAAAACATGTATATAATAGAACCATCTGTGTACAAAGCTATCATGTGCAAAGCATAACTAACCACATAGCAATGTGACTTCAATATTTGAAATACAGCAAATATAATGAAAAACAATACACAGAGACGTAGATTTTTCTGATTTTATTGTGAAATGTCCTCTGGAAAGGGAAAAAAGGAAATCAAATAGTATCTTAAAACACATTGGGCAAGGAGACTTGGAGGGGGTTGGGCAAAATAAACATAACACGTCAGAAAGCGTCATGGGAACCAGTCTATGTACACCTTACACAAGGTTCAGTTATCCTTTATTAGTGAAATGTAATTAGTGTATAGAAGCCAGGCTGTTTATAGGTAGCTGTAGGCAGAGCAGCCAAGGCTGAACTGGGAGACAAGCAAAGCTCTTGCAATACCACTGAAGTCACACAGTACTCACACACATGAAAGACAATACTCAGTGTTACCAAAAATAAAGGTACTTTATTTGTGTGACACAATGTAAAATACTTTGGAGACTGTACTCCCTTGGGAGGTAAATAAAGTGCATAATATATACACTAGTAACCAAAACAGGTATGTAAATAGTCAGAAAATAGTGCAGTGAAAATCACAAGAGGTTGTAATGATCCTAGGGGGAACATAAACCATATACTGAAATAGTGGAATGTGATAGTTGGTTTCCCACCTAGGCAAGTGTAGTGTGTAAAGGGGTGCTAGGAGTGAATAAAACACAACAGGTAACTAAAATACCCCATCCTAGAGCCCAGGAAAGCAGGAGTAAGGCACAGGAGGTTTCCTAAAACACACTAGATGTTGTGATAGAAGATAATTCAAGAACCAGAAGAGGCTGCAAGACACAAACGAAAGATTCCTGGACCTGCAGACCTGTGGAAGAAGGGGACCAAGTCCAAGAACCGATGAAGAGTCCATGGAGAACAGGATCCCCTGGTAATCCAGATCGAGATGCAAAAGAAGAACCACTGGTGAAAAGATAAAGTTAGTATTGCACCAAAGAAGACAGATGTGGGTTTCTGGTTGGTGCAGAAGATGTCCCACGCTGGATGGATGAATGCAGTCAGGTTTGCATCATTGGATTCCACCAACAAGCCTTGGCTCACGCAAAACACGAGGTTGGTGGAAAATGGTGCTCCACCTGGGGGGGGCAGAGGGGGCCATCAACAATTCAGAGAACCTTCAGAAGACCAGGGAGCACACACAGGAGTCCCAAAGCACAGTGACAAAGGAAGTGCAAATGGACGTCCACGCAGCACGGCACAAAGGATCCCCATGCTGCCAGAGAACCACTCAGGAAGCTTTGTGTCACAGGATACAATGCTCATGGCCTAAGCTGTGCTGTGCATGAAGAACATCTTAGAAGATTGCACTCAAGCCTTGACAACTGCAAGTCATGTGTTGCATGGGGGTACTGTTTTGTGTGGGGAGGCAAGTTCTTCCCTCCACCAAAGTTGGACAGCTGAAATTTGGGACTGACGGAGTCATTTTAGTCCACCACTCGTGTTTCTGGATTCATGCCTGCCATCTCGAGTGGGGACTCAAGCCACCAGCCGTCACTGCAGGGAGATGCCTGCTGAAGCAGGGAAGTGAGTCTGTCACTCCACAGGAGATTTCTTTGGTTCTTCTGGTGCAGGCTGAAGGAAGGCCATCCTCGGAGGATGCACAACCTGGAAACTGTTGCAGTTGCTCGCAGGAGCTGAAGATACAATGTTGCAGAAGTCATCTTAGCTTCTTTGTTGCAGTTTTGTACAGTTCCTGGAGCAGTCAGCGGTTGATCCATTGGTAGAAGATGAAGTAAAGGATGCAGACGATTCCTGCTGGAGTCTTGCAATCCGAATCTGAAGAAACGCCCACCGGAGAGACCCCAATATAGCCCTGGGAGGGAGATTGTTCACCTAACCAGGTAAGGATCTATCAGGAGGGGTCTCTGATGTCACCTGCTGGCACTGGCCACTCAGATGCTCCCAGAGTGCCCCATTACCTAGAAATCCAAGATGGCAAAACCCAGGGACACTCTGGAGGAGCTCTGGGCAACACCCCTTGGGTGGTGATAGACAGGGGAGTGGTCACTCCCCTTTCCCTTGTCTAGTTTCATACCAGAGCAGAGACTGGGCATCCCTGAGCCAGTGTAGACTGGATTATACAAGGAGGGCACCATCTGTGCCCTTCAAAGCATTTCCATAGGTTCTGGAAGGCTACCCCTCCCATGTCTGTATTACTTATTTCCAAAGGGAGAGGGTGTAACATCCCTCTCCTGAAGTAAATGCATTGTTCTGCCTTCTTGGGAATGAGCTGCTCAAGTCCCAGGAGGAAAGAAGCCTATCCGTGAGGTGGCAGCAGCTGGGGCTGCCTGGAAAACCTCAGAAGGCTGGTATGGCAGCACTGGCCGTCCACTGTGGAGCCCCCAGATGCATGGGATTGTGCAACCAATACTGGAATCAGTATTGGGATACAATTACCAGTTTAAAGACACCTTAAATGGCCATGTTCAGAGTTACCATTGTTAATCTGTACAAAGGTATTGAACTTTATCTAGTGCACACTTCAAATGTTGCCCCCGCACTAACGAAGTGTGGGAAAATGGGCCTGGACAATGTGGGGGCACCTCTGTTAGTGCAGGAGTACCCTCACACACAGCTACTTTGCATCCAGCCTTTACGGTCTGAAGGCCTGACATATAGGTGACTTATGAGTGACCTGGTGCAGTGAAGATGGCTGTGAAAGAGTGCATACACTATTTCACACAGGCTGCAATGGCAGTCCTATAGGAGTCTTTGAATGGGCTCTCTATGGGTGGCAAAAGAAATGCTGCAGCCCATAGGGATCACCTGGAACCCCTGTGCCCGGGTAGCTGTGTACCAGATACTAGGGACTTATAAGGAGGCACCAGTATGCCAATTTGGAGTGAAATACTGGGTTACTAGTAAGTAAGGACAAATTTGGAACCAGACAGAGCATAAGCACTGGGGTCCTGGTTAGAAGGATCCTAGTGACACAGTAAAGCATACTGACAAAAACAGTGAAGCATACTGACAGGTAGGCCATAAACCATAAGCACTTGGGTCCTGACTAGCAGGGTCCCAGTGACACGGTCAAAACACACTGACAAACAAAAGAGGCTACTTTCTCACATAACCATCACCCAAATGAAGGACAATAAGGCTAGGCTTGGCCAGTTGAGACTTTATTGTCTAAGTGGTGAGAGGAGGCGAGTAGACCGAAAAATAGTCCACTGTCTAAACAATATCCAGTCACTGGCCATCCTCACTGTTGTGTTTCACAATGGTGTCCAAATCCTCTGCCTCTATGGACTTTTCTTGACTGGCCCGGACAGGATCATACAGCCCATGGGAGCAGACAGCATGACAAGTACAATGGGTAGCAGGGGAGAAGGAGAAGGTAGAAGAACTGGGAGACATGACCACAATAGTGGGGGAGGGCACTGGGCCAATGCAGACAAAAGGGCTGCCTCCAAAGAAGTGATGGAGGCACTGAGGTGAGCCAAGTGTTAGAACTGTGCCTCTCAAAACATACAGAGTTCATTACGGATCTCCTGTATGATCTGAGAGGACACATTCCCCTTAACCTCAGGTACCAGCCCCAGTTCCTGTGAGGCAGCCCAAGGAATGACAGTACATGGAGGGGTCTGGGTTGAATAAGAGGGTTGTGGGTTGTCAGGAGCTGGTACTTCCCTCAGCTCTTCTGGCCGGGCACATGGAGGGGGATTAGTGGCAGGGGGTGCAGCTGGAGAGCCCAAAGGAATGGTGGCCTCAGGAGTTAGGAAGGGGTCAGTGGCAGGCTCAAATAGTAGTGGGATCTGCCCTAGGGACATCACATCAAAATTCTGTTCTTTTGCACCCAAGGGAGACTCATATTCTTCCCCCTGGCTGGTGGTGTACCCCTTTTAATGTCCACAGCCTCCACCCAGGCTGATGATATTGCTGATGTTGATTCGATATGGGTGAGTGCACTTACCTGCCTTAGTCTTCACCTCCCTCCTCCCCCACCTCGCTGCTGGTATCAAGTGGTTGTGCCTGCCTTCGAGCTGAAGTTCCACTTCACTGCCCCTGGTCCTGGGTTGATGTCCATTTCTACTGAAATTGAAGACAAATGTAGTTGGTGTGCAAATAAATGAAAAGCTCAGGACAACATTAAGCATGTGCTGACTTTGTAATTATTTGTCCTCAACTGGGCAATGTAATGTTTTGGCAGGCCCAAATTATGTGCATATTTACTGTAAAGTCCTGACATTAGACACACAATAACATATGTCTTAAGGTTGCTCTTTATCCATTTCAATACTTACGAACCCTCACCTTCAGTACTGGTGTGAAGTGAGCTTCTAAACATTAAAACACTTTGGGGCTCATTTACAAACCCCTTGCACCATCATAGTAATCATTTTTTTTTTTACAGTAGGGCGGCACAAACAGTCCCCCACACAGCACCGCATTTACAAACTGCGGCAATGAGACCATTGCGCCAGTTGGTCAACCCTTGCACCACATTATACCTGCGTCAGGTATAATGTATACGAGGGAGCCCACAGGAATGGTACAGTAAAATCTACAAGATTTCACTGTCTCATTCTAGCGTAATTTTTATAACGCCTGCTCAGGGTGGGCATTACAGTGACGCTAGGCATTTTTTACGCTAGTCCAGCAAAGCACCACAACTGCATCAGAAATTCTGATGCAGCTGTGCTGACGAGTGCCATGGTGCACTATATTGTAAATACAATGCTACCATAGTGTTGATAGGGGGCGCAGGCAGTGCACGCAAACTGGCACATCGTGATCGATGTGCCAGTTTGTTGTTAATGAGACCCTGAATTTCGTATATGTTGAAAATTCATAAGTGGGGATAGGACACAGTCAGGATGGATTTAGCCAAACCTAAAAGTGGATTTAGGAATATCTAGGAATAGGCAGTGTCAACAGTCATTCTCTTACTAACAAATGTCATCTGTTGTTTACCATACAAAAGTACTACATACCTGCAAAATAGGGTGTACAAATACAAATGGTGCCCTGAATATGACCTTGTCAAAGAAGTGACTCAAAATATTTGAATATTCCTAGTGAAAATAGGACAGTGTACATGCCAAGAGCCTGATTTGGCATGTAAAGACAGTTCCGTCTACACTGTACACTGTTAGACGCATGCGCATAGTTAGGACTTTGGCCATGAAAACAGAAATCAGATATGTTCCACTGCATTGAAGATGTGTATGTCCTCTTTTACATCTTCATATTATTTTGGTTGACACAAGTATCACAAAGACATGCCTTACTTCATTAACACTAAATATGTAATTTAGCATATAAACAACTTGACACAAAAGTCATGCATGAGATAGCATCTAAGCCCAAAAGCACAAGCCCTTCCTTCCCCATTGGATACAACACTTATGAGGTACTTTGGAGCCTAGTTCTGTTTTTCGTAAGTGCATTTGACTTTAAATTGCATCTAGATGCTAATATCATGCAGTTGTGTTTTCTAAAATGCAAATCTCAGAATGCCCTTATGAAGCATTCTTTAAATTGCTCAGACTAGAACTTGCTGTACCCATTACAAACATAGGGTGTATGTAGATAGATTACCATGAAGTAACATCACTTTCACCCCTCACATACTGCCAGACACATAGGGGGTCATTCTGACCCCGGCGGTCTCAGACCGCCGGGGCCAGGGTCGGCGGGAGTACCGCCGACAGACCGGCGGTGCCCCGCAGGGCATACTGACCGCGGCGCTTTGGCCGCGGTCAGTGCAGGAAAACCGGCGGTCTCCCGCCGGTTTTCCGCTGCCCGTCAGAATCCTCCAAGGCGGCGCAGCATGCTGCGCCGCCTTGGGGATTCTGACACCCCCTACCGCCATCCTGTTCCTGCCGGTTCGCCCGGCAGGAACAGGATGACGGTAGGGGGTGTCGCGGGGCCCCTGGGGGCCGCTGCAGTGCCCATGCCAATGGCATGGGCACTGCAGGGGCCCCCGTAAGAGGGCCCGCTTGTATTTCACTGTCTGCATAGCAGACAGTGAAATACGCGACGGGTGCAGTAGCACCCGTCGCACCTTCCCACTCCGTCGGCTCGATTACGAGCCGGCTTCATGGTGGGAAGGTCGTTTTCCCCTGGGCTGGCGGGCGGCCTTTTGAAGGCCGCCCGCCAGCCCAGGGGAAAACTCAAAATACCCGCCGCGGTCTTCCGACCGCGGTACGGTATTTTGGCGGCTCCCGCCGGGCGCGCGGTGACCGCGCCCGGCGGGAGTCAGAATGACCCCCATAAAGTAGTTCATGAGCTTACCAGGTCCTTGCCAGAGTGTCAGCCAGGCTGCTCTCAGGACCCTCCAGTACAGTGGCCTGAGGTGGGAGTTATGGAAATATGGCTGGGAGGACAGTCAAAGGAGTTCTTGGGCCATGGTAGGGGCCCAGCATTGCAGGTCCTCCCAGCACTTCTTGCACATTCGGACCTGCCAATGAAAAACACCCACTACAGTGCTGCGCACAGCAATGACTTCCCAAAAGCGAGTCTGCACTGCAATATTCAACTGTTGTTCTTGGTCACCATAAAGCTGAGGGTATTTATCAAGTACATCCTCTATTAAGATATTTAATTATATCTCGGTGAAAGGGGGTGACCTGTCATAAAGTTCCTCAGCCATGTTGCAGACAAGTCAGGTACACAGAGGAGCAGGATGGCAGAGGATCTTGTCTGTAGGTGAGGATGGCTCAGAATGACTTTATTAACATAGCCTTGGGAAAGTGGTGGTCCATGGGCCCCGGAGTGCCCACAAGATCCACCATTATATTACTAGTTTATAAGCTCCAGGGAGGTGGTGGTCCCTGGGGTGTGGGGCCCTGCAGCCCCCGTGCATATTCTTATGCATAGTCCCGGGGAGGTGGTGGTCTCGGGTGATTCTATAAGCCCTAGAAGGAGGGCCTTTTGTGCCCCTCTCCTATTTTCCCCACAATGCTCGGGACCAGGCCAATCCAGGGGCAATATTAAAAGCAAGCATGTGAGACCGCACCTGCTTTATTTTTATAAAGCACATTGAAATAGGAAGATTCACTGCGATTTTCACCATGATTTACAAAAAAATACTTTTAAACCTTGGAGACCCCTGCACCAAGGCTAGGGGTTTAGGGCAACAATACCCTGCCCCCTTTTCATTTTTGTTTGCTTTTTTTATACTCAGATGAAGCTGAGTCCAAAAATGGGTGACAACACTTCCTTGTTGAAGTGTTGCCAGCCAATCAGATCTCTTCATGAGATATGGGGTATTTGCAAAGGGTTTGCACCTCCAGATGTAAAAATTTGTTTTTCTTTTAATATTTCAAATAAATATAACACGTGCCCTTAGGTAACTATTACTTGCACTCTCGCCATGCACTGCTAATTACCCCACAAATTACTGCACTTATGACATCTTTGATAACATCATTGATAAAGTCACTGTAACATCTGCAGTAAAATTACTGATCACATACCTATGCATGGCGGGGCGCAAGTTATAGTTATCTTAGAGCACGAGTTATAGTTACTTGAGGTAACTCTAACTATAACTGGTGAATTTCTATGGTTTCATATGATGAAAATGTGAGCCTAACTATATTGTCCCTGTAACCTTTCGTTTTTTAAGTAAACATATGTATATATATATATATATATATATATATACATATATATATATATATATATATATATATATATATATATATATATTTATATATATATTTATACATACACACACACAAAGGTTAAAGAGATGTTACCCTGTTACATCATTAATGTCCTACTATGGACAGTCTATACCTGTATCAAAAGTAGATGTAAGTAGAAAAGTGGGTACTGTAAACTGAGGTTACTCTATGTAAAAAGTTTACTCTGAACTACATTGTTTGCAGTGAAACTCTCATGCAAAATACACCACAGAGTATTCAAAAGTATCTATGAAGAACAGTGTACATCCTAAGTAAAACTTGTCCAAAAAGCGACTATTTCCTTAAAATACCAAAAGTCTGAAGGTGCTAAAGATCAAAGTGCCTGCAGCCTTCAAATTATGGTGAAGCTTTACAAATAACCCGGATTCTGTGGCTCAACAAGCAAATGTACATAGGCTAGTACCTGGTGCACACAGTCATCGATGTTAAGTAGAAAATGTCATGCTGAGACAATTCTGTGTAACAACTCTAGGCTCGTTACAGTACTTAGTATGTAGTACACAGAATCTTTGCCCGGCTGGAAATGTTTTCTGCAGTACCAAAAAACTTGTGTTGAACATAATGAACACAACTTGTCAACTGTCATCTGTATACAGAGTTACTATTCAATACAAAGATGTATAACATGTTCAGTATCTCTACTATCTGTTTTGTGAACACTTTCACCCATTAGCTACATCCAGGCTGTACAAATTAGGTAGACAAGTACTACAGTACTTAGCCACCACTATGTAAACAAACTAAAACACTCATCAGTGATGACATCAGCAAAGTCATCAATTAAGTAATAGAGCATGTCACGAGTGATGTAATATGTGAGGTCAGAAGCATTGCATGGCAGGGGTGCAATTTATATTTCGCTCTGTGTACTTTGTTTTTTTAGTTCAAAACATTACTGTTGTCACTGACCACCAAGCATTTTTAAGTGTTGTGAGGGGCTGCTGGGAGTACAGCATTAAAAAAACATAGTAAGTCTCCTGGGTCATTGAACCCATGCCTCCAGGAGGGTTTCACAGAGCTCACTATATTTTGAAAGCATTCAAAACTGGAGATGCATGTTCTTCAGCTGGAGTTTAGGGACCTCTCGGGGTTCTAAAGCTGCAATTTCCGGGATGTAAAATTCCAAAGGAAAGACTCAAAAACATTTTTACATAGGGCTTGATACACCTTATGACAATTACTTATTCTAAACTTTGAAATGGGTGAATTTTTAAAATATACATTTGATTATAATTGTTGGTGAGCTTTTGACAAAAGCAATAGGTCTGCTTTACATATGTTGATAGGCTGATCCCCTTTTTATATTTTTCAGTTCCGGCCCTGTAACATCACATAGTCAGCCATGCATACTCGTGAATGTTGGATGCAGGCCAGGCTGTGTACCAAACGCTATGCACATCCAAAGACCATGCACAGCAGAGGATAGGCACCACGCCAGGTCCTGCATCCAACCCAAAGCCATGCATGGCAGAAGGCCGTGTGCTGCACCCAAACCCATACTTCTCACAACAATGGACATTTTCTTTATGTTAAAAAAAAATAGAAATTCACTGAAAGAAGCAAAAGTTAAAGGGACGTTATAGTTAGGTGAAACTGACAGTTGATATATGCCATTTAAACTAACAAAAGAACTGACATTCACCAGTTATGGGCCCTCATTATGAAACTGGCGGCAAATGCCACCTACCCTCACGGCGGCAGCCGCCAACATAACATCGCCGTGGCTACCAGCTGCCAACCGCATTATGACCATAGGCAGAATTCTACCTGGTGTCAATGGTTCCATGATACGGCCTGATGATGTTTTGCTGGCGGATGCTTCACCACACCCGTCTCCTGCCAGAGGACCCCCTGCAAGCAGGTAAGTCGGGTTCTCTGACAGGAGAGGGGGGTGTTGTGTGAGTGTGTGGGGGTGTGTGTGACTGTGTGGGTGTGTGTGTGTCTGTTTTTGTATGCGTGCATGCAGGTGTGAGTCGTGTGGAATGAGTGCATATATGACTGAATGTAAGTGTACATGTCTATTGTGTGTTGTGAATGTGTGTGACAATGTATGTTAGTGTGTGTTGCGGTATGTGGGTATGTATGTGTGCATGCATGGGTATATGTGGGTATGAGTGTGTTTATGAGTGTGTGTGTGTGTGCATGTGTGCGGATATTGGGGAGGGTCGGGAGGGGGAGTGGAGGGTGGGGAGGAATCTGGGGAAGGGGGCAGGGTAGACCCCTATTAGTGCCAGGGAATTCCTTCCCTGGCACTGATAGTGCCTACCGCCATGGTTTTCGTGGCAGTAAGATTGCCACGAAAACCATGGAGGAAGTCATGGTCATTATCCCGAGGGTGGGATTGTGATGGCCAACAGGCTGGATACCGAAGTTTCCAACCCGGCTGGCAGACGGAGGATGTACATTGGTGGTTTGGCTTGAGCCAAACCAGCAATGTCATAATTTGGGAAAAGGTACCGCCAGCCTGTTGACAGTACCTTTCCCCAAATCTCATCCCAAAATACATTGTCATGAGGTTATTTAGTAGCTTTTATGGGTACCGTATTTTAGCCATAGATCTGCAGCTTGTGCCCTTTAGCCTAGTAACAATTCATTTTATTTTCTGAGCAGGAGCTCTCTTCTCTGGTGATGTTCTATTTTCCTTTGTCTCATATGCTTTTAGCACAGAAATTGTTTTCATTCCTTTTACTCAGGCATTGTTGTTCTGTGCTTTGCTGAAGTCTGTTTCCTATATGTTCTCGGTACAAAGTGGAAAACCGCAATCTTTCTCACTTCATGGGAAAAAGGCCTGTTCTTACGTAAGGGCAGGTTTCTCAGGACACCAGCTGTTTTATTATAAAACATCCCTCTGCCCCCATACGTTAGAGAGAGAGTTTCAGTCAGTAAATTGCCACTGCTTGCTATCACTTCACTGTAGCTCTCTGCTGAGATTTGGCATCTTTCCATTTTAATGGGAGAGGACTCTCAGCAGACCAACAGCCTTCTTCTTTACTATCATACTCAGGTATGGGTGCTGGTGTCTTCCTAAGGAACCTGAAGGGCAGATTAGGCTAACAGTGCTGTGCTCTAGTAGTACCTTAGTGACATAGGTAGGAATCCTGACACTTAGCACTCTGACACTATGGTGGGACTTTCTTTCAGAAATAAGTTTAGGCAGATACACTGTTTTTGTTGAAAGTTTTGTGAAGATTCTTTAAATGGTGCCCAATGACTGCTGCTGTGATTTGAAGTGATATTATAGTTTGACATGATCTCACTTTATATTTAAATAGTCTCAGAAATTCAAAAAAAACAAAAGTTACAGTGGCATTATAGTTAAGTGATAAAAAGAGTTTAAACATAGTATTTTAAACAAACAACACTGAAATTCAACAGTTCTAGGTATTTCAAGTAATTATACCATATATCTTGTCGTGGCCTGCCACCAGGCCCTGTGTCCAACTGCTTCTGGGCAACCAACCCCCTGCTGTACTAGAGCAATGTGCAGCAGGGATTAGGTGAGGTTCGGGTGCACAAACCCCCGCCATAGCAAACAGCTGATTATAAAGGGTGTCATTTTAAATACAACTGACAGATCTTATTGACTTTCTGGAGGGGTCAGGATGTCAACATAGCCAAGACAATTCATACATCAGGGACGGACCTATATAAGGAAGGCATATCACACACTATGGTTCCTGTAAGGATCGAGAGATTACCCCATCTAAGGCAGGGTGATGATCCCAGACATATACTAAATTCAACTCACAGCGATATTCCCCCTCACTCCCCAAAGGACCAGCACTGTAACTTCAAACAGAACCTTAACCAGAAATCGGAAATAGCCTTACTATTCTGGAATATTGCAGGCCTAGCTAATAAGCTAGGCAATGAGACCTGGGCCAACTTTTTAGAAGACTATTCATGTGTTTGCTTACAAGAGACATGGCTTTTAACTTCTGCCCATTTAAATGGCTATAAAACATTTCACACTCCTGCCGAGCAGTCAAGGTATGGCAGACCCAAAGGGGGACTGTACACATATATTTCCAATAAATTATCCTTACAGAACTTAGAGATGCAATTCATGAGTTCAAACTACCAATTGATAGAGAGTAACCTGGATCACAAGACCCATTTAGTCATTATTAATTTTTATAATAATGCCGCTCCAGGGGAATTCTCCAACATTTTAGTGGAAATGGAAAATGATTTTAAAAAAATATGCGGAAAAATCAACCGAGAGATCTTACTGATATGGGGCGGTGATTTTAACGTCCATCCGTGTAAAGAAATTTCAGATAAGATATGTGGTTGGGACTCGGAAGGTATAGGTGCAAGCCTCCACTTCTCTCACAACACTCAAGGAGATGAAATGAATTTACTGGCTCAAACCTATAACCTATCCTTTGTAAATTAATTATTTTTGGACGAACCACAGTTTAAACCAACGTATAACGGAAGGGGTGTAAATACAGTGATCGATTATGTCTTAATGTCTACTCACTTCGCTCACTATCTTACAAATTATACCTTGCATGACATCGCAATTAGTGATCACTACCCCCAGAGCATGAACCTCCTACTATCCCCCCTTCTAGCAGCTAGGGAAGATAGTATTATACTGGTAGATGATATTGAACTGGTGCCGCGCAATGGATACACTATGAAGTGGTCTCAGTCAGACCCCAAGTTTATATTAAAACAGGTAATACGCCAATGTAAACAGGCTTTCACAGACTGCTTAAGAGAGAACCCACATCCAGGGCAATGTCTAAGTGCGTTTACAACGATTACTCAATCCATAAAAGAAGCCCTCACTATTAAAAGCAGTAAGGCAGGGAAAAAAAAGATGTGCGGATGGTTTGATCACAACTGCACCCAAGCACACAAGAGATTGAAAAAGGCCCTAAATGCCCCAAAAAGGTGCTTGAGTGACATACGTAAACACAGACAGGAATATAAGACAGCAATAAAGGAAAGGAAATTGACTATAAAAACAAACTTGTGGGAAACTCTCCATATAGCAAGTCGGAAAAAAGATAATATACTCTTCTGGCAGACAATAAATTCCCCTGTGTTAGGGGACAGAAACATCCCTAGGATGGAAATTGCCATCTCCGAAGAAGACTGGGTAGCACATTTCTCTAATATATATTCACTGACGAGTGACATATTAGACCATACACATGACCACGATTCACAGGGAGGTCAGCGCCTAGCTATAACCCCCCAATTTAGCCTTCAGGAAGTAGAGGAAGCTATAATAGAAAGCAAATCAGGGAAAGCGCCAGGCCCTGATGGCGTTCTGATCGATATATTTAAGGCCAATATTGAGCTGTGGGGGCCTGTAGTGACGCAGACATTGAGGGCTATCTGTACATGCGGACCCATACCATCTTGGAGAGACTCTAACATAATCCCAATATATAAAAAGGGTGACCGCCTTAATCCAGCCTGTTACAGGCCAATCTCCCTGCTGGAGAATAATTCTGAATAGGCTGCAAACATGGGCAGAGGAAAAGAACGTTTTATCCCCGGTACAGTATGGATTCCGGAAAGGAATCGGAACAGTGGAACAAAGTTTAAACTTAAGTCTCATTATTGCAAAGTATACTAAGATCAGAGCTGGCAATCTGTACCTGGCCTTTATTGATTTATCATCCGCTTTCGACTGTGTAATCCATGATAAACTGTGGGACATTTTAAATAGCATGGGGGTGGAACCGGCCATAATTCAATTTATTCGCGAAATGTACACAGGGTGCAGAGCAAGAGTGAGGTACGGTCTAAAAGGGGAATGTACCCGCTCCTTTGGTCTTCACAGAGGAGTGCGCCAAGGCTGCGTTCTCGCTCCATTCCTGTTTTCAATGTATATAAACAACCTAGACAAAGAATTGGCCACTAGGTGTAAAGATCTACCCCAAATAGATAATCGACCTGTTCCGGCACTGCTTTACGCGGACGACGCAGTATTAATGGCCAGGACCCCAATAGCTCTCCAGAAACTCCTAACAACCTGTATTACATAAATGACACAGCTGGGACTTACTGTCAACCGATCCAAAACTTTTATAATGAACTGCGGAGGGAAGCGCGGCAAGACTTATAACACCACTATTGTAGATAGCAAGGTCGAAATCGCGCAAACCTTTTCATACTTGGGCATAACATTTGATAAGCTGGGTTCCTGGGCCAACTGCAGGAAGACGAAGAGAGTGCACTTGATCAAAACAACGATGGCACTACGACTCTTCTCCAGTAGGCTTGGGGGGATCACACCACCTAATATGGTAAAGATCTATAAAGCTAAGTGTATTCCAGCCGTTACGTACGGGGCAGGAATCTGGGGTTATACAAACTGCGACCTAGTGCAGATAGTGGAAAATGATTTCCTACGACATCTGTTGAGGGTACCAAAAGGCACTTCATCGTACGTCACACACTCGGAACTCGGGGTTCCCTTCATTGCAGACTTGATAAAAATCCAGCCATTGCTATTATGGCATAAAGTCTGGACCTCGGAACACACCAGTCTTAATAAGGCCATCCTGACTGACTGTATGAAGTCATTATATACATCAAGGGTACCATGGTTAAAATACATTACGACCTTCTTTGAAAAATTGGGCAATAAAGACTACCATACAAACCCACTCTCGTTGCGGAAGATGTCTAGGAAGGACCAGAGTAACCTGGCATTAAACTATCTAGAAGACATACGTTGGGGGGTGGGATAAAAAAAAACCTCAGTCATTCATAACCAAATAATTTTGACGGCTGAGGGTATGCAGCCGTATTTGGCAAATACGGTACTCCCTCGTCATCGTTATGTTCTTACTAGATTTAGGCTAGACACGTTCCATCGCCTAGTTTCATTCCCAACTATGAATGATTGGTCCACCTCGTTAAAACCATGCCCCTGCGATGCAAAAACACTTCAATCCACAATTCATGTGGTTTTATTTTGTAATTTATATGCCTACCAGAGGAAGCGCCTAGTTGTTCCGCTTTTAAGGTCAATCAATCTTCCCCAATGTCGCACAGCCTATGCCTGTCTTCAGTCACTATCTTCTTTAGAGATGTGCGGAATTTTAGCTAATTTGTTATATTCTTATAAAAGATAAGGAAATCTATGGGGGAGGTGATCGAAATATAGGGGGTCATCCCAACCCTGGCGGTCGGTGTTTAAGCGGCGGCAAAACCGCCTACAGGCTGGCGGTAAAAAAAATGCAAATCCGACCCTGGCGGAAATCGCCAACAGAGACCGCCACTTTAACACACCGCCCGCCACGGCGGGACAAACAAACAGTGCGGCGGTCACCGCCAACAGACAGGCGGGAGACAATGTACCGCCCACCCTATCACAACCCACCAATCCGCCACCTTTTCCGGGGCGGTAGCCCCGCCGATAAAAACACGGCAGAAACAGACATTTCAAACGGAAAACGCTCACCTCCATACACCCCACGAGGAATCTGGACAGCATGGATCCCGAACTCCAAATCCTCCCAGCTATTATCTTCCTGCTCCTCTACCAAGAGCACGAACGCCGACGCAGAAGACAACGGTGAGTACTGCACCTACGACACAGGGGTGGGGGGAGGCAAAAAAGTTTCGGGGACACACATATGCGACACACCCACCCTCACCCTCACCCACTACAACACACACATCAATGCATAGCAACACATCACAGTTACCCCCCAACCCCCCAGGAAGAATGCAAAGACAAAAGTAAATGATTATAAACTTAGAAATATATTGTATGACTGATTATAAAATATATCACACATCTATAACTTTATATACATAAATTGTCCAGTCCGATATGTGTATCAGCCATTGTTCGTGGGCCACTGGGCCAAAATCACATGGGCAAAGCCCACACAGGATACCTGACTCCAACGGAGAGAACACTGCAGGGGCATCAGATAGCAAAACTACAGGCACCTCAGGGGGAAGGGAAGGGGGGGCACCTCAGCCAGATGAGTCCACGACGCCAGATCCACGAGGGGGCCTCCATGGCCACTGTGCCATCCTGGGGAGTGCAAAGCCACAGTCTCTCAAGTCTCTACAGTGGGTGGCTTGCCCACTGTGCCATCCTGGGGAGTGCAAAGCCACAGTCTCTCAAGTCTCTACAGTGGGTGGCTTGCCCACTGTGCCATCCTGGGGAGTGCAAAGCCACAGTCTCTCAAGTCTCTACAGTGGGTAATTTGCCCACTGTGCCATCCTGGGGAGTGCAAAGCCACAGTCTCTCAAGTCAATATCAGTCTCCACTGGTACTGGAGGGGGACTAGTGCCCATAGTGCTTCGTGCAGCCCTGCCCGACACAGATGCGGGCCTGCCCCTTCCGCCAATGGGCCAGCGGTGCTTGAGATGATGAAGGGCCCAGTTCAGCGGTGCTTGAGACGGCGGTGCCCAGAGCAGCGGTGCTTGAGATGAAGGGCCCAGCGGAGCGGTGCTTGAGATGGCGGTGCCCAGCGGAGCAGTGCTTGAGATGAAGGGCCCAGTTCAGCAGTTCTTGAGACGGCGGTGCCCAGCGGAGCGGTGCTTGAGATGAAGGGCCCAGCGGAGCGGTGCTTGAGACGACGGTGCCCAGCGGAGCAGTGCTTGAGATGAAGGGCCCAGTTCAGCGGTTCTTGAGACGGCGGTGCCCAGCGGAGCGGTGCTTGAGATGAAGGGCCCAGCGGAACGGTGCTTGAGACGATGGTGCCCAGCGGAGCAGTGCTTGAGATGAAGGGCCCAGTTCAGCGGTTCTTGAGACGGTGGTGCCCAGCGGAGCAGTGCTTGAGATGAAGGGCCCAGTTCAGCGGTTCTTGAGACGGCGGTGCCCAGCAGAGCGGTGCTTGAGATGAAGGGCCCAGCAGAGCGGTGCTTGAGACGGCGGTGCCCAGCGGAGCGGTGCTTGAGACGGCGGTGCCCAGCGGAGGAGTGCTTGAGATGAAGGGCCCAGTTCAGCGGTTCTTGAGACGGCGGCGCATAGCGGAGGGGTGCTTGAGATGAAGGGCCCAGTTCAGCGGTTCTTGAGACGGCGGTGCCCAGCGGAGCGGTGCTTGAGATGAAGGGCCCAGCGGAGCGGTGCTTGAGACGGCGGTGCCCAGCGGAGCAGTGCTTGAGATGAAGTTCCCAGTTCAGCGGTTCTTGAGACGGTGGTGCCCAGCGGAGCGGTGCTTGAGATGAAGGACCCAGTTCAGCGGTTCTTGAGACGGCGGTGCCCAGCGGAGCGGTGCTTGAGATGAAGGGCCCAGCGGAGTGGTGCTTGAGATGAAGGGCCCAGTTCAGCGGTTCTTGAGACGGCGGTGCCCAGCGGAGCGGTGCTTGAGACGGCGGTGCCCAGCGGAGCAGTGCTTGAGATGAAGGGCCCAGTTCAGCAGTTCTTGAGACGGCGGTGCCGAGCGGAGCAGTGCTTGAGATGAAGGGCCCAGTTCAGCGGTTCTTGAGACGGCGGTGCCCAGCGGAGCGGTGCTTGAGATGAAGGGCCCAGCGGAGCAGTGCTTGAGATGAAGGGCCCAGTTCAGCGGTTCTTGAGACGGCGGTGCCCAGCGGAGCAGTGCTTGAGATGAAGGGCCCAGTTCAGCGGTTCTTGAGACGGCGGTGCCCAGCGGAGCAGTGCTTGAGATGAAGGGCCCAGTTCAGCGGTTCTTGAGACGGCGGTGCCCAGCGGAGCGGTGCTTGAGATGAAGGGCCCAGCGGAGCGGTGCTTGAGACGGCGGTGCCCAGCGGAGCGGTGCTTGAGACGGCGGTGCCCAGCGGAGCAGTGCTTGAGATGAAGGGCCCAGTTCAGCGGTTCTTGAGACGGCGGTGCACAGCGGAGGGGTGCTTGAGATGAAGGGCCCAGTTCAGCGGTTCTTGAGATGGCGGTGCCCAGCGGAGCGGTGCTTGAGATGAAGGGCCCAGCGGAGCGGTGCTTGAGACGGCAGTGCCCAGCGGAGCAGTGCTTGAGATGAAGGGCCCAGTTCAGCGGTTCTTGAGACGGTGGTGCCCAGCGGAGCGGTGCTTGAGATGAAGGGCCCAGTTCAGCGGTTCTTGAGACGGCGGTGCCCAGCGGAGCGGTGCTTGAGACGGCGGTGCCCAGCGGAGCAGTGCTTGAGATGAAGGGCCCAGTTCAGCGGTTCTTGAGACGGCGGTGCCCAGCGGAGCGGTGCTTGAGACAAAGGGCCCAGCGGAGCAGTGCTTGAGATGAAGGGCCCAGTTCAGCGGTTCTTCAGACGGCGGTGCCCAGCGGAGCAGTGCTTGAGATGAAGGGCCCAGTTCAGCGGTTCTTGAGACGGCGGTGCCCAGCGGAGCGGTGCTTGAGATGAAGGGCCCAGCGGAGCGGTGCTTGAGACGGCGGTGCCCAGCGGAGCGGTGCTTGAGACGGCGGTACCCAGCGGAGCAGTGCTTGAGATGAAGGGCCCAGTTCAGCGGTTCTTGAGACGGCGGCGCACAGCGGAGGGGTGCTTGAGATGAAGGGCTCAGTTCAGCGGTTCTTGAGATGGCGGTGCACAGCGGAGAGGTGCTTGAGATGAAGGGCCCAGTTCAGCGGTTCTTGAGACGGCGGTGCACAGCGGAGGGGTGCTTGAGATGAAGGGCCCAGTTCAGCGGTTCTTGAGATGGCGGTGCCCAGCGGAGCGGTGCTTGAGATGAAGGGCCCAGCGGAGCGGTGCTTGAGACGGCGGTGCCCAGCGGAGCAGTGCTTGAGATGAAGGGCCCAGTTCAGCGGTTCTTGAGACGGTGGTGCCCAGGGGAGCGGTGCTTGAGATGAAGGGCCCAGTTCAGCGGTTCTTGAGACGCGGTGCCCAGCGGAGCAGTGCTTGAGATGAAGGGCCCAGTTCAGCGGTTCTTGAGACGGCGGTGCCCAGCGGAGCGGTGCTTGAGACGAAGGGCCCAGCGGAGCAGTGATTGAGATGAAGGGCCCAGTTCAGCGGTTCTTGAGACGGCGGTGCCCAGCGGAGCAGTGCTTGAGATGAAGGGCCCAGTTCAGCGGTTCTTGAGACGGCGGTGCCCAGCGGAGCAGTGCTTGAGATGAAGGGCCCAGTTCAGCGGTTCTTGAGACGGCGGTGCCCAGCGGAGCAGTGCTTGAGATGAAGGGCCCAGTTCAGCGGTTCTTGAGACGGCGGTGCCCAGCGGAGCGGTGCTTGAGACGGCGGTGCACAGCGTAGCAGTGCTTGAGATGAAGGGCCCAGTTCAGCGGTCCTTGAGACGGCGGTGCCCAGCGGAGCAGTGCTTGAGATGAAGGGCCCAGTTCAGCGGTTCTTGAGACGGCGGTGCCCAGCGGAGCGGTGCTTGAGACGAATGGCCCAGCGGAGCAGTGCTTGAGATGAAGGGCCCAGTTCAGCGGTTCTTGAGACGGCGGTGCCCAGCGGAGCAGTGCTTGAGATGAAGGGCCCAGTTCAGCGGTTCTTGAGACGGCGGTGCCCAGCGGAGCAGTGCTTGAGATGAAGGGCCCAGTTCAGCGGTTCTTGAGACGGCGGTGCCCAGCGGAGCGGTGCTTGAGATGAAGGGCCCAGCGGAGCGGTGCTTGAGACGGCGGTGACCAGCGGAGCGGTGCTTGAGACGACGGTGCCCAGCGGAGCAGTGCTTGAGATGAAGGGCCCAGTTCAGCGGTTCTTGAGACGGCGGTGCCCAGCGGAGCGGTGCTTGAGATGAAGGGCCCAGTTCAGCGGTTCTTGAGACGGCGGTGCCCAGCGGAGCGGTGCTTGAGATCAAGGGCCCAGCGGAGCGGTGCTTGAGGCGGCGGTGCCCAGCGGAGCAGTCCTTGAGATGAAGGGCCCAATTCAGCGGTTCTTGAAACGGCAGTGCCCAGCGGAGCAGTGCTTGAGAGGAAGGGCCCAGTTCAGCGGTTCTTGAGACGGCGGTGCCCAGTGGAGCGGTGCTTGAGATGAAGGGCCCAGTTCAGCGGTTCTTGAGACGGCGGTGCCCAGCGGAGCGGTGCTTGAGATGAAGGGCCCAGCGGAGCGGTACTTGAGATGAAGGGCCCAGTTCAGCGGTTCTTGAGACGGCGGTGCCCAGCGCAGCGGTGCTTCGGATGAGTGCCCAGTTCAGCGGATCAGCCCATGGCGTGGAGGTCATTCGCCACCTGACCTGTGGCTGGCTGCGCCTTCCTGCCCACCTGGGTTCGGCCTGGTGGGGCCCTCCTGGGCTGCAGTCCCGGGCCTGTTGGTCTCCTCCTGCCCACCTGGGATGGGGCATGCGGGGCCCTCCTGCTCAGCTGGGCTGCTGGTGGTCTTGTCGGGCGTGCTGCCCTTCCCAGACTTCCCTGGTCGCCTGTGGCCCTTCCCCACCTTTGGCGGTGTGCCAGGTGGCACCACACTCCCTGCCGGAGCCATGGTAGGAATTTTGGTCCCAGTTGTTTTAGGCCTCTCGCGCCGGGCACTGACAATTTTGGCATGTTTTTGCGGCGGTGGGCTGTCCGTGCCTTGGCTCCCTACTGAGCTGCCTGCCCTTGAGGGTGGGGGACTCCACAGTCCATGGCAGACTGTCTTCAGAGGGCCCACTGTTATGGTGGCTGAGGTGCTGACTGGAGTCTTTTTAGATGGACGGGGTGGGAGAGTTGTTGGGAAGAGGTCAAGTTTGGAAGGAAAATAAGTTTAGGAAGAGAGGGACGGATAGGTGTAGTAGGTATGGGAGTGGAGGAGGAGGTTATGGTAGTAGGAGTTTGAAGTCTGGTGTCTTTGGGTGCAGGTGCTTGTGCTGGAGGCTGTCGTGAGGTGGATGGCTGTTGGGTGGATGTCTGCCTGCGTTTGTGTAGCTTGGAAGAGGGGGTGACAGACACACTGGGAGAGGACACAGGGGTCGTGTGAATGGTAGTGCGCGTGGTGACTGCACGTGTGCGGGGGGTTCTGGTGGGTGTTCTGGTGATGGACGTAGTGGCTGAAGATGTTGTGCATGCAGGTGTGAGTGTAGAAGTGACAGGGAGGGAGGAGGGAGACGAGGAGGAGGGGGACACAGTGGAGGCAGTGGGTGTTGGTATGTCTGCATGTGGATGTTGCTTGTGTGAATGCTTGTGTGATGTGTGGTGCTCATGTCTGGATGAGCTTCCCTTGGGTGTTGAGGTGTGTGCAGGCTGGTCTGATGGTGTGTCTGGGATAGGCAGAGGTACAGGGGATTGGGTCTGGGTGGAGGAAGTTGGAGAGGGGAGGCTAGAGACAGGGACAATTGCTGCCATCAGTGCTGAGGTTGAACGATCGCTGATGGGCAGCCTGACCCAAATGAATGCCCTCGAGGTATGCATTACTCTGGTTCACCTCCCTTTCTACACCCTGGATGGCATTCAAAAGGGTAGACTGCCCAACAATGAGCGTCCGCAGGAGGTCAGTGACCTCCTCACTGAGGGCAGCAGGGGTGACTGGGGCAGGGCCTGAGGTGCCTGGGGCGAAGGAGATGCCCACCTTCCTGGATGAGCGGGCACGGGGCAAACGCTGAGGGGCTGCTGGGAGGGCGGTGCTGGTGCGCTGGGTGGCGGCTGTACCTGTTGTAGTGGGGGCACGGATGTTGCCGCCACCACAAGGGAGCTCCCTTCAGAGGACGAGTCGCTGTCACTGACATCCGCACGAGTCCCCGCTGTGGAGCTCCCCTCGCCCTCCGTCTCACTGGTGAAATCCGAGTCAGTTGCATGGCCTGCCATGGCCATGTGAGATGCAGCTCCCTCGTGCTCCAATGCCACTTCTCCTCCGCCTGATGATGCTAATGCACAAATGAACAGGAAGACAACAAAAAAGTGGGGTGGGGAAAAAGAAAGAAATGTTGAGTGCATGCATTGGCGACACTGTTGGCGGACAGAACAGACACAGAAGCCCCCTGCACTACGTCGCGCACTTGGGGTCGACTACGCAATCCGTGGGACATGGCCTACAAGCCTATGGGCGACCTCTGCTCACATACATGACACAGGGCAATGAATAGCTGTACTTGGCAACCTACAGAGGTGGGGGGGCACAGGGCCATGCCTTATGGAGGGGCCTAGCCTACAGATATCGCACTGGCCTAGGGATACCCACAGCCCTCCTTCCCCACCCAGACACCTCCACTGCGTGCAAAGTAACCAGGATTTGAGTGTACTCACCCCCTTGTGTCTGCTGTGATGTCCTCACGCGCCCATCCAACTCGGGGTAGGCCACCGCCAGGATCCGGGACATCAGGGGGGTCAAAGTACGACTGGCACCACTCCCACGTTGGGAGGCCATCCCCAGCTGAGCCTCCACCGTCTTCCTGCTCCAGCGTCGGATGTCCTCCCATCTCTACCTGCAGTGGGTGCCCCATCTCTGGTGGACCCCCAGGGTCCGGACGTCCTTGGCGATGGCACGCCAAATACCGATTTTCTGGTGGGCGCTGACCTATGTGACATGTACAGGGAGAGAAGAATAATCATCACCTTCTGCATGCTCGATGTGAGTGGCCCCCCCATCCCCACCCTTGCCATGTGGCACATGCTCTCATCTGTCGTTTGATGCATGCCTCAGTCGCTCCCCTCACAAGCATCTTTCATCCACCCGACTCAACACAGGCATTGCCCACAAAGCATGGTCCCAGTGTACTTACCTGTTGGTCTGGAGGACCGTAGAGTAGCGCATACTGGGGGAGGACCCCATCCACGAGTTTCTCCAACTTCTGAGCAGTGAAGGCAGGGGCCCTTTCCCCAGTCGCATGAGCCATTGTCTCTTCCAGACCGTGGTCACAGCAGCACTTGCAGTGTAGGTCCTCTCCTGTGGAAGATCAGGTATCGAGTGATTAAGCTGATAGAAAATGGCGGTCACGCCTGCGGCGGTGCGTACCGCGACCGCCGGTGCACATCGTCATTGGCTCCTGAGACCCATAGGGTTCAATGTTAAACAATGCAGCTTTGCGCCGCGGTCTTCAACCGCCTACCGCCACGGTGTCCCACGCCAGTGCATTGACCTCACATCCCATTGTCGCACTTCACAGGTCAGGCAGCCGCCATTTCAAGGGCCCACATGCCTTATTTTCTACTGCGTCACAGATACCTAGGCCTTGCATCAACACTCATACAAGCCATTCAATGCATTGGGAATCGTGTTATGTGCAAGCTGTGGTTACGTACCTGTGGGTTGATTGACTCTGTGCTCGCTGTTGTCCTTCATAGGCACCGTCCACTGGGACATGCGAGGAGATGGAGAAATCTTCCCGTGTAAAGACCGCTGGTGGACCTGTCGACAATGGAGGAAAGACATGTCATACTGACATACAGGCTTGACCGAGCCACTATATAGGAACTGAAGGGGCATATTTATACTCCGTTTGCGCCGAATTTGCGTTGTTTTTTTCGACGCAAATTTGACGCAAAACTAACTCCATATTTATACTTTGGCGTTAGACGCGTCTAGCGCCAAAGTGCATGGAGTTAGCGTCATTTTTTTGCGTGAACACCTTCCTTGCGTTAATGATATGCAAGGTAGGCTTTCCCGTCTTAAAAAATTACTCCGATGCTATTGCGTCGGATTTATACTCCAGGGCAAAAATGACGCCCGGGAGTGGGCGGGACTAAAAAACCCGCATTTGCGCCGGATTTTAGCGCCTGGGTCAGGGCAGGCGTTAAGGGACCTGTGGGCTCAGAATGAGTCCAGAGGTGCCCTCCCAAGCCCCCAGGGACACCCCCTGCCACCCTTGCCCACCCCAGGAGGACACACAAGGATGGAGGGACCCACCCCAGGGAAGAAAAGGTAAATTGTGGTATGTATTTTTTTTGTGGCATAGGGGGGCCTGATTTGTGCCCCCCTACATGCCACTATGCCCAATGACCATGCCCAGGGGACAGAAGTCCCCTGGGCATGGCCATTGGGCAAGGGGGCATGACTCCTGTCTTTGCTAAGACAGGAGTCATGTTAATGGCGTCTGGGCGCCAAAATAAAATGGCGCAAATCGGGTTAAGACGTTTTTTTGCCTCAGCCTGACTTGCCCCATTTTTGGATGCCCAAACGCCATTTTTCCCTACGCCGGCGCTGCCTGGTGTACGTGGTTTTTTTTCACGCACACCAGGCAGCGCCGGTCGGCTAATGCCGGCTAACGCCATTCAATAAATACGGCACCCGCATGGCGCTTCAGAATGGCGTTAGCCGGCCCTAATTTTTTTGGCGCTAAACTGCGTTAGCGCAGTTTTGCGTCAAAAAGTATAAATATGGCCCTGTGTACCCAGTTGGAGCCAGACCTGATGTCACCAATCCGCCAACCCACAGGGATCCCCCCTCTAGTGCAGGTGCTGTCATTTCAAACAACAGTGGCTATATCATCAGGGATGTCCCAGCCCATGTTTTCCAAGGTGTTGTCCAGAGTGTTGTCTGCCCTGCTCAAACACATGCGGAGCTACATCGTCTTCCCTGAGGTGGGGGATTTGGCTACAGTGAAGGCTGATTTCTATGCCCTTGGACATATCCCCAACATCATTGGTGCCATTGATGGGACACATGTTGCTTTGGTCCCCCTCAGCAGGAGTGAACAGGTGTACAGGAACAGGAAGAGTTATCATTCCATGAATGTCCAGATGGTGTGTTTGGCTGACCAGTACATCTCCCATGTTAATGCCAAGTTCCCTGGGTCAGTGCATGACGCGTACATCCTGCGGAATAGTAGCATCCCTTACGTGATGGGTCAACTCCAGAGGCACCGTGTGTGGCTATTAGGAGACTCTGGTTACCCCAACCTGTCATGGCTACTGACCCCAGTGAGGAATCCCAGGACAAGGGCAGAGGAACGGTACAATGAGGCCCATGGGAGAACTAGGAGGGTGATCGAGCGGACCTTCGGCCTCCTGAAGGCCAGGTTCCGCTGCCTACATATGACAGGTGGATCCCTAATGTACTCACCAAAGAAGGTGTGCCAGATCATCGTGGCCTGCTGTAAGCTTCACAACCTGGCTTTGCGACGCCAGGTGCCTTTTCTGCAGGAGGATGGTCCAGATGGTGGTGTTGTAGCAGCTGTGGAGCCTGTGGAGAGTGAAGAGGAGGAAGGCAAAGAGGACGACATAGAGAACAGGAACACAGTAATACAGCAGTATTTTCAATGACACAGAGGTAAGAATCCACACCAGCATATTACATATACTTAACCCCTACTACCTACCTCTCTACTGTCTGTCCTTTTCCCCCAGTGTATGGTAACTGAGTTGTGACTTTCCCTTCCAATTTAAGAGATGTGGGCCCCACTGCGTGATATCTGCTTTATTTCCCCATGGACTACAGCTGTGTGACATTGGTATGTTGGCATCACAATGTGAATATGCCATTTGGCACGGTAATGTCTAATACATTTGTACATAATCACAGCCAGACTCCAGATTCTTTTATGCAATAAGTGTGTTTATTACAGTGCTCTAAATTGGTGGGTGGTTGCAAATGGTTGAGGTGTGATGGTGGAGGATTGTCCATGGCAGAGTCCAGACTATCAGTATCACAGGTGCATTGTCCAGATGCCTGTGGAATGTGGAGCAGGGGCAGTGTAAGAATGGACAGGGTGTCAATGTGGGACAGTTGGATGACAATCAGGGAGGTATCCTTTGCTGGCGGGGGTCTTCTTCCTGGATCTCAGGGCCCGCTTGCAGGGTGGTTCACCTTCTGCAGGGGGTGGGGTTCTGGTGGCCTGTTGGTCTTGTGTCGGGCCCTCCTGTCCACTAGCGCCGGCGGAGGTGGTAGGCAGTTCTTGGTCCATGCTAGTGTCAGGGGCCCTTTGTGGTGCAACAGTGTCCCGCAATGTGGTGACTAGCTCATTCAGAGCCACTACGATGGTGCCCATGGCTGTACTGATGTTTCTTAGTTCTTCCCTGAACCCAATATACTGTTGCTCCTGCAGAAGCTGGATCTCCTGAAACCTGGCCAGGACCGTCGCCATCGTCTCCTGGGAGTGGTGGTATGCTCCCATGATGGAGGAGAGGGACTCGTGGAGGGTGGGTTCCCTGGGCCTGCCCCCCCCCCTGTCGCACAGCAGCCCTCCCAGTTCCCCTGTTTCCCTGTGCCTCTGTCCCCTGGACCATGTGCCCACTACCACTGCCCCCAGGTCCCTGTTGTTGTTGGGGTGGTGGGTTAACCTGGGTGCCCTGTAGTGGTGGACACACCGCTGATTGACGTGTCCTGGGGACAGAGGTATGGGCCCGCTGGGTGGGTGCTGTGCTGGTGTTCCCAGAGGGGGGAAGGTCTGCTGTGACCTGTGGCTGTCTGAGGGGAACCGACTGTCCAGAGGTCCCCAATGGGCCGGGCTGGTCATCTAGATCCAGGGAGACAGAGGTGCTGTCATCACTGTGGGCCTCTTCTGGGGGTGGAGTGGACATTTGTGGACCCTCCTGCGCGGTGACGTGGCATTCGGGTCCTGCAGGGGTATAATAGTATGATTATTGCTTCTGTGTGTGCCATAGAGTGCAATGGGTCGGTGCCTGTGTACCCCTGTGCTTGCATTCCTGTGTGGGGGCTTTTGTGAGGGTGGTTTGGGGGGGATGGGTATGTGCAGTGGGCATGCTTAGGTGATGGGTGTTCATACTTAGTTGTCGCATGCAGGGCTTGGTGTTGGGATGGGTGGGTTGTGAGGGTGAGACATTTGCAAGGAGTAGGTGTGATGGGGGTGGGGGTATGAGTTGGCATGCTGGTGGGGTTGGGGGGATGTAGTAATTAAGATATGACTTACCAGAGTCCATTCCTCCGCCTACTCCTGCGAGGCCTTCAGGATGCAGGATCGCCAAGACCTGCTCCTCCCATGTTGTAAATTCTGGGGGAGGAGGTGGGGGTCCGCCGCCAGTCCGCTGCACCGCGATGTTGTGCACTGGATACCATGGAACGCACCTTCCCCCGTAGGTCGTTCCACCTCTTCCTGATGTTGTCCCGATTTCTTGGGTGCTGTCCCACAGCGTTGACCCTGTCCACTATTCTGCTCCATAGCTCCATCTTCCTGGCAATGGTGGTGTGCTGCACCTGTGTCCCGAAGAGCTGTGGCTCTACCCGTACAATGTCCCCCACCATGACCCTGAGTTCAGCGTCAGAAAACCTGGGGTGTCTTTGCGGTGCCATGGGGTGGTTTGGGTGATGTGTGGGGTGGATTGTGTGATGCTAAGTGTGGTGATGTGTATTGGTGTGTATTTTGACGTGCGTGGTAGTATAGCTGAGTGACAGTGAATTGCGCGTCTGTGTGCTCGGGTCTCTTATCTCTGTGCGTGTTCACGAATCTCTAGGAGTAGGGGTTTGTGGGTGATGTGGGTGTGTGTTTTATATAGTATTGTGTGTGTGGGAGTGGTGTTTGTATGTGTATCAGGTGTGTGTATTTTGAATTGTCCAATGTGGCTGTGTTTTGTATATGTGTGTGTATTTTGAGCGCAGCGGTGTGTACCGCTAATGGAATACCGCGGTTGAAAGACCGCCGCGTGGATTTGTGTGGCGTGATAGTGTGGGCGTATTTCTGTTGGCGTGACGGTGGAGGTTTGGTCATCGCCAGTTTCTCGCTGCCCTTTGGTGTGGGGGACTTTTGTGGATGTCTGTATTTTGGCGGTTTGCCTGTTGTGGGTCAAAATGACCGTGGCTGTTTACCGCAGCGGTGTTATGGCGGTCTTCTGCATGGCGGTAAGCGCCTTTTACCGCCGAGGTTGGAATGACCACCATAATCTACTGTAATAGGGTTCTTTTTATTTATTGATACATTAGATCGTTTTATTGCTGTGTGTTTTACTTACTCGACTTTTTATTGTATATTGAAATGTATGTATTATAATTGGAGATCTTTTTATGTCTGTTATGTCTTTTATGACTTGTTGAAAGTCGAATAAAGATTTTGTACTACTACTATGTCAACATATGTAAAGTGCATGTACTGTCTTTGCTAAAAATTAATCAACATTTACAATGAAATGTATATCTCAAATTCAGACATTGCAATGTTTAAGTACGTAGCTATCATAAAAAATGAAATAAAACTTTAGTTAAAAAAAAACATCAACATCTCTTGTCATTGTTTGCACTTTTTTCAGGCTACTAAATGCAGCCATAGAATCAACCAAAAATCAGCTCTGCACACCAGCTGATGAGCACACAGCTCCAGGCCAGAGTTATTTTGAAAAATTTGTCAAGCTATCATGTGGTCATGGATTTAATTACCTAGAAAACTTGCTATTTTGTAATGTTGTTTAGGGCTGCTAGACTCCATGCAACCTCCCCACACCATTAAAAACCTTTGGTGGTGCCATTGGCTTTTGTGGGGGCACCATGAGCAAGAAAATATGTTGTTTCAAAATGCCCTATGGTGTTATCCTTAATAGGAACAGTGAATAATAAATGAGCAGCTCTTGCCATTCATTTATTATTCATGTTTAAGCTTTTTTTTAACATTGGGATGGGGCATGCACTTCTCCTCCCCGAGCCATTGCTGGCTCCAGGGATCCCATCCCCCCTGGCAAATGATTTTTTTGACAGGAGAACATGCAGCCCTTTTCCTCAAGCTTTGAAAGGCCCTGGGGACACCATATCTCATGGCCAATACTCCCCAAAATGGGAGAGGGGCAAGCAGCACCCCTACCTCAGCTAATACTGGCCCCAGGGACTTCATTTCCTGGGGTCTAAGGTGGGTGCCTTTGTTCTACCTAGTGTGCCCACAACATAGTGTTGGGGACCAAGGGAGGGCCCCATTGTCCCCTGGACCAATTGGCTTCTCTGCATGCACCCATGCTGGGTACAGTGTGAGCTGGCTTTGCTGACGCACAGCAAGAGCAGGTTTTTTTCTCTGCTCTCGCCAGGTGGGAGGAATCTCAGTTTTCCTGCCTGCATGAGTCGGGGCAGGGAAAGAAATATGTGCTCTCATCCAGCAGAAGCTTTTTTGAAGCATCTGCTGCCTGGGAGCAAACATGTCTTCAGAAAGAGAAACAGAGTCACAGGTGTGGGCTCCCCAAGACACAAGCATTGAGGATGGAGTCCACATGGCTGTCTGAAACCTGGGAAGGGGGCCAGTATGCCTCAAGGGATGTGGTCCCTGTAGATGTAATTGGCTTGAGGAGGGGTTTGGGCCATTCCCAGCTTGAGGGTCATCCCGAAATATAAAAAGATAACATTTGTTTTTTTTTTCCCATGATCCTATGGTAGACCTGTGGGATCACAGCAAAATGTGTTTTTTTCACTTAGTTTTTATTCCTGGGAGGTCCCTTTGGGACCCATCACAAGAGCTCCGGGCATATTCTTTTCTGAAAACATTTTCAGGACCGGGGACTAAGTCCCTCAGTCCTGTGATGGCTGCCCCCAACTTTCATTCAATGTTGCTGCCAGCCAATCAGAAAGTGGGCTCTAGATCATCACTCTTGTAAGGAGCAAGGTGGCTGAAGGGGGATAAAAGCCCCCTCGGTCTATCAGACCACTTTTTGTCTTCCAGTGATTCGTGTGAGCCTCCTGCAAACTCAACCATCCAGATATATAGAGAGGTTTTAATCCTTAATTTCTCAAAAGCTACTGAACAATTTACAGCAAATCACAATAAGCATACTTTCCAGATCAAGATCTACCTTTATATCAAATTTGGTACCTCTCCTTTTTCTCAGCCCCTGCTTGATAGTTATAGGAAATAGGTGAGCAAAAAATAGCAATTTTTCTGTAAAGTTTAGTGAATATTTTTCAAACTGTGCCAAAGTTATTTGAAAATCAAAAATGCTATTTCTATATCTGCCAAGGGATCCTGATAAGTAGTAGCTAAGTCAATGGCCCCCATTAAATTAAATGTCTGCTCATAAACAAATCTATTCCGAATTAATCTTCTCTGATCACGATGAACCAAGTCGCTCACCACAGTACTTAATCTGTTCTCCAGTATCTTAGCAAAGAGCTTATGATCACTATTTAACAAAGAAATAGGTCTATAAGAATTGCACTTCAATGAATACTTACCAGGCTTTAAAATGAGCGAAATAGTAGCCTCATTCCAGGAAGCCGGCAGAACGCCTCCACCCTCAAAAATCTCTGAGAACAATTGCAAAAAAAAAGGGACTATAGAGTCCCCCAATACTTTGTCAAACTCGACTGGGATTCCATCCGGACCTGGGTCCTTATCATTTTTACTTGCTCTTTAAACTGCTCTTATTTCGCCCTCAGTGATAGGTCTAGAAAAATCATTCTGTTTACTCTGCAACAAGCGGGGGCATCTCATTTTCCTACCACTCCCCAATCATCTCCTCACAGACCTGCCTCTTCTCCGTATAAAGATCTGAAAAGAACTTATAGAAAACCTCCCCTATAGCCTCCGAAAATGTAACACTAACCCCTGACTGAGTATCCACCAATTCCTTGACCATATTGCACACCTGATCCTTTTTACACTTCCAAGCTAGTAACTTTCCCATGTTTTCTCCATATTCAAAATGAATTTGCTCTCTTGCCTCCCATTGCTTAGCAATCCTACTTTGTAAAATAGATTCCAATTGTAATTTTAGCTGGGAGATCTTATTCTTCAAATATGCCTTATCTCTGCCCCTATCGTAATGAGTATTCTATTACTGGCAATTATAGCAGTAGATGCAAAGAAAGCTTCTGATAGAGTAAATTAGAAATTTCTATATAGGGTTCTTGACTGCTGTAATTTGGGGCATAAGTTTAGTCAATGAACTTGATCTTTCTATCAGGCACCCGAAGCTAGGTTGTTGGTTAATGGTAGGCTAACATACGTGTTTAAGATCACTAGGGGTACCAGACAGGGTTGTCCTCTCTCTCCTCTGATATTCAACCTGTATATAGAACCGTTGGCCAGAAGAATTAGGCACGACTTGAGAGTTTCTCCCTTTAGGAGTAAGTGTTGGGTGAAGAAAGTAGCCCTGTTTGCTCATGATCTTCTCATTTATACCTCTGACTTATCAACAGCAATGCCTGTTTTGTTGGATATTACAGAAGAATTTGGGAACATTTCAGGCTATTGTATTAATTCGGATAAGACCAAAATAATGGTCTGGAATTTGAAGAGTGCAAATTGGCGTACTACGACCTGTATGAGGTATTTAGGATTGTCAATCGTTCATAATTTGAAACAAATACCTGTAGTAAACACTAGGTCGGTCATAACAGAGTGCAATAAGTTAATGCTCTGCTGGTCACATCTGCCACTCACAGTCATTGGGAGGGTGAATCTAATTAAAATGATAATATTGCCTAAATTAAATTTCCTTTTAATTCCATTCCTTTGCTTATGGATAAAAAATTATTGGTTGTCTACCAACAGAAAATAACCTCCTTTATGTGGGCACATAAGGGTCCTAGGATAGCTTGGAAGAAACTGCATAGAAGAAGAGAGAAGGGTGGCTTGACGCTCCCGGATGTTCAATATTATGTGTGGGTGTTTCATCTCAAGAATATTAGGATGTTGTTTGCCTCTCCAGATCTGTCAGTAGTAGGCACAATGTTTAACTGTATGGTGGCTACCGAAAAAGGCGGCGCAAAGTATTTTTTATACAAGTTTGGGGATCCCACATTTTTCAAGAAAGTGAAATTGAAAATACTACAAGATGCTGTGAAGGTCTGGTGTGAGGTGCTTCAAGTGGCAAAAATAGATTACTATAGCCTGGGGGCTCTGGTTTGGGACTCCTCAGGCACCCTTGAATGTTTAACAGATGTGTTGGCTCGGCCCTTTAAGAGGGCAGGAATCGAAGTCTGGGGGATCTGATTAGTGCAGGGCCCTTGTTATCTTGGGATGAGCTTATGGAAATAACAGGGATCTCTTTCAAGACTGAAATATGTCCAAATAAGGAATTGGTCCTGTGAGTCTACAATTATTTTAGGCTGCGTGAATCAATTAGAAGATAGTTTGGTAAGGAATCATGTACAGTTACAAAATGTCTCAAAATGGTATTGGGGAATGATGGATGTCCTAGAGGGTGATTTTAGATTACCAGGTGACCTTTGGGGGGGAAGAGTTCCCTCTTGGGCAGGTGCAGGTATGGTGGGAATCTTCAATGCGAGGGGTAGTTAAAATTGTTAAACCGGCTTCATTGAGGAGGAATCATCTTTATACGTTGCATAGGGCCTTCTTCTCTCCTCATAGGCTTTCCAAGATGAGGGGAGGCGAGGAAGTGTTATGTGCAAAATGTGGCTTGTCAGGCGCTTCTGATACTCATATGTTTTTAGACTGCCCGGGGGTGTTTTGTTTTTGGCGGGAAGTGTGTATATCTCTTTCGGCTGAATGTCGGCAAAATGTCTATCCAACCCTATCTTTAGTTACTTTTTTGGTACAGGAAGGGGATGCAATAATCAATAAAGATATTAGAACAATATTGTTCTATGCAATACTCTTGGCTAGGAGGGAAATTTGCAGGAAGTGGATGGTTTCCTCCTCCTCGTATACAGACCGGCTTAATGCTTTGATGGCTAACTCAAGATTGGATGTGGGAATGAGTAAATTAAATAAGGAAAAGAAAATAAATATCTGGTCATGTTTATGGGAGTGGAAGGACACTGTAGTATAAGGCACTATGGGGGTTATTACAACTTTGGAGGAGGTGTTAATCCGTCCCAAAAGTGACGGTAAAGTGACGGATATACCACCAGCAGTATTACGAGTCCATTATATCCTATGGAACTCGTAATACGGCTGGTGGTATATCCGTCACTTTACCGTCACTTTTGGGATGGATTAACACCTCCTCCAAAGTTGTAATAACCCCCTATGTATTTATTAATAACTTTTGTCCTATGATTATGAACTTAGTTACTCTTGTGTCATTGTCATCGACTCTGGTCGAGGTCTGAATGAGAGAGCTCTGTTGTCCCTGGCATCAGTTATCTCCATGTATGGCGAACATTACATGGGTGATATGGAGTGGTTTGAAGGCCAGAGGTGTATGAGGACAAAACAAAAAAATGCTATTCCTAAAGGCAACAAAGTCTTAGCTATAACTACCATACAATTATAATCAGAATACAAAACAAAATGATTTAAATACTATTCTTCATATCCACAGCACAATTTGTACATGCAATTAATAATTTTGATACAATTCATCATACAATCCTTACGTCTTGTCATGGTTATAGAAAAACTAAGTAATACATTATGATCAGTCATAATAAATACAAAGCCTCTATTATTAGTTTAATAAAAATAATAACCATTGTGTGACAATAAAACACACAAAGTGAGAAAATAAAAACTGTGGTGGGTAAATGATTGTGAGGTTAAGATAAATGACCACACAAGATTTGATAAAAGGGAACAGATAGCATGTGACCACCGACTATACTGTAGTGCATGGAGAATATAAATATAAATGCCTCAAGCCTAATTCTCATTATGCAACAATACTAACCATAGAGCCATATCCCTCTTAGAAGAATAAACAAGAGATGAAATGTGGAGGCTCAGACCTATGTTTTACATAGCCAGCATGATTCTGGATGATGCCACCCAGAGCGGGCAACTGACTGTGTCACTTACACCCTTCTCATGTCTTGATAAAATGTACATAGCTGGTATTTATCAATAACGTACTATTTTAGCAGTCTACTTATAGCAACAACAAGTGATGCATGTCGCAGGGCAATGTGCCTTTCATTCTGCTTCTTTCAATTACAACAACAAGGTAGCCAGTGAATATTTGCCATATGTTTAGGATCCTGGTACGAGAAAGATAATATTTTTAATGTCTACGTGACAAGGCAGGATAAAAAAATCAGATAGGTAATATTATTCTTAGTTTGTGAATTTAGAATCTGAACCTTAACCTCTTAACTACTGTTCCCACCCTGTGCTTAGCCCTTTTTTGGAAATTTTGGGTAGTTCATGCTTATCCTTTTTTCCACATAATGCATCACATGGTATCATAGGTTTCCACATAATATATCATAAGGTATCATAAGGTATTGTGCCCAATTTGCATCTTTTTTTCCCATCATCATCGAATGGGCCCAGCATTCGGGATCATACAGAGCTGAATCAAAAACCTAGGCCCATATTTAAGAAAAAGTGGTGCCACAATGGCGTTCGTTAGCACAATAGCATTAACCTTTTTGACATTATTGTTGCACTTTTCTACACTAGTGTCAACAATTAAGACGCTAGTGTAACAAAGTGTAAGGAGGACCATAGGTTTATAAGGGAGTGCCATTTTAACACCTGCTCTAAGTAGTTGTTAAAAATGGCGCCAAAAATGTCACAGTGAAATCCGTTAAATTTTACTATGCCATTTCTGGCCCCCCCCTTGCATACATTATGCCTGGCGCACAATGTGATGCAAGCATTTAAAAAGTAGTGCAATTCACACATTGCACCACTTTGTAAATATGGTGCGGAAAAGAGCCCCAATAGCGCCATCTTAGTGTAAATAAGTGATGCTAAGGCGGTGTAAAGGTGGTTCTAGAGGCTCTTAAATATGTCCTCTAATTGTGTGCCACAGTTTTGGCATTTTTCAAAAAGGCAGCCCACTTTTTATATTTTTGTGCTCTTAACCATTTTCCAGTTTGGTGTGGAAATTAGTGTGAAACCCCAGGGTGAGCCACGACAGCTGTGGATTTCTGACAAGTAAACAACATTATAAATACAGAAAGGGGTCATATGTGTAGATCCCTTAATGTTTTACCAAGGAAAAGAAATGTTGAAAAAAAGAAATATTGAAAATGAGTAGGAAAAAAAGAGCCATTTGTGACATTTTCACCTGTAGCTTTTTGTCACAATGTCCAATTTACAAAAGCAATATACAATTATCTCCCCTAGGCTCTTCTGGTTGTGGGGATATTTAGGGATGTATAGGTTTCTAGGCACTCAAAGAACCCAAGGTAGCCAGAGCCAACAACTGAGTTGTACCAACCAATGGTTTCTCATTGTGTACCGAGTACAGACCAATTCATTTGATAAAACATGTAGAGTGAAAAATTGGTATCAAGGAAAACAATGGGGCATATTTACGAGCCACTTGCACCACCACTGTGACACCTTTTGTGATGCAAATGCAGCACAAACCTTGAAATCATATCTATGAGACCACACAAAGCTACTTTGTGTAGTTTTGAGTGGCCTCATAGATGTGGAATAACGCAAAGTAACGCAAATTGGTGCATTGTCTTATTCTATGTTAGAGAAATGTTCCATGGGCATTGTGGTGGGTAATCCTAAATAACACCCATGAATTTTGACACATCCCCAGATTTGCAAGACCTTGTACACCTGGGGATGTGCCATAAACCTACGACGCCACAGGAGAGGTGTAACAAGGAGAAATTTCTTTATTTCTCCTCATTTGTTTTCTCTTTCTATGTGTGGTGTCAGGGTGCCTGTGTTGACACTAGCCTGCCAAAATGGCACCAGCACAGTGAGAAAGGACAGGAATGCACGGTTGTCTTAGATAAGACTCATTCATGCCCTCTACTTTTGATGCTGAGCAGCACAGCAAGCTGACTTCCTGCACTGCTCTGCGTTAACAGTCCATTTATCCTTACCTTGTGTCCACTTCTGAAATGGACACAAGGTAAGGAGTTTAGGAGAAGTGGTTATTTGTACATCTCTGAATTTGTGGGTACCCGTACTAGGGCAGCATTGGAGGCTTACTTTTAAAAGGCAACAATGTAGTGAAATCCAAGTGGAAATATCAAATGTTCTGCTATTCTATTCTCCCATATGTATTCTGATAAAAATTATACCTCAATTGTGTGGGTATACCTGGTGGCCACGACAGGAAATGGGCCAAACACAATATGGATGCATCACATTTTTCCACTGAGAATTGCCCCTCTTTTTACAATGTGGGGAGCTGTATATTTTGGATCGCAGTTCAGCCAGCAACTAGGGAAACCTGGGGTGATTTGTGTGGCGCTCACCAGGTTTGTTTACCCAGAATCTCTTGCAAACTCAAAAATTGACTAAAAAACATTTCCCTCACATTTCAGTGATGGAAAGTTCTAGAATCTGTGGGGAGCCATAACCTTTCACCCACTCATTATTTTCCAAGTCCCTCATTACAAATAGTTGTGTGGGTAGGCCTACTGCCCATGACACGAAATGGTCCAAAACACAACATGGATGTATTACATTTTTCTACTTAAAACTGACCCTTTTTTCCAAAGCGGGTAGCTGTAGATTTTTACACCCTAACTCAGCTGGTACATAGGGAAACCTAGAAAACCTCTGCATTTTTTAAAACTAAACGTGTAGGGATACTATGGATGGGGTGATATGCATGGTCCTCACTCTTTGCTTTACCCAGAACCCCTTGCTGTTAAAATTTGAGTTTCTGGTGTCAGAGTATGCATCCTGTATCAGCAGGAACCACCACTCAAGTCAGTGTCAACTAGATACACACTTAGAGATAGCCTGGGCTCACTCTCTGGCAGCTTAGCACAGAGCAGTCAGACTTTTGTAAAGAGGCAATGTGTAGTATTTGTGCAACACGCACAGACATGCACGCACAGTAACACAATGAAAATACCACAGAACGACTCCACACAGATTAGAATAATAAACAATATTGTTATGAGTGAATCAAAACCAAAATGACAAAAGTACAATCATTAGAAACAGAGATAGTAATTTGTAATAAATTAATCAAAAAGTAGTGCTTTGAAGTCAATTACACTACACTGGGATGAATCAAAAGTTCAAGCCGACCATGATGGAGGGCAATCTGACTACATGATCCATGCAGGGTCCACTGAAAAAGTACCTTGGATGGAAGCGGTGTCAACGTTGAGGACTCTGTGCATGGTGCAGAGGCAGAGATGAGTTGCTATCAATTGTTGTTGGGAAGTGGATTATTAGCAAGGGATGGTAGGTACCTACATTTAGTAATAGGCCACAGTCTCAGATATGGTCCAGTCAAGGTCTTAATAAATTAATTCTTGCCCAGCCCTTGGTACCTCGGCCCACAAGCAGTTAGGCTTAACTTAGGAGACAGATGTGTAAAGCATTTATTATCAATAAAACAATGAACAAGTAATACACCTCCCAATAAAAATACAGCACCAATTTATAGAAATAGGAACATTTTTATCTTTAAAAGGATCAAAATACATTGGAGGGAACAAGAGATATGAATTTTTAATGATTAGATGTACAAATGTGCTTTCTAGTGCCTAAAAGCAGACAACCTAACTGCAGGCATGTGGTTTCGCTTAACCAGGACAAAGTCAAAGTTTGAGGCAGACCGCAATGGAACCCAAGTCCGATACACTGAGCAGGATGCCTTGGGCAAAATGTTACCTTCAGACTTTAAGCCTTATTGCATGTTGGGTGGTTAAACCACCACAACTCCAATACAGAGGTGGTGAGATGGGCGCCAAGCCGGCGGCCTCACCATCACCATATAACGATGTTTCCACTGGGCTGGCCAGTGTAAATGTCGCACTACAATGTTTCCGCAGGTCAGCCTGTTGGAAACAGTGCTGCAGCATTGACCTCAGTTCTCTTACGGATTGCGGTTGTCCAACCACCAGTCACGGAGATGCACAGGCCCCAGACACAATACCTTTGGTAAATGAGGAAACAAAGACATAGCACAGACTCGGGAGACGATGCATTACTGGGGCCGGTGCAGCATAATTTCCTGACTGCGGCCAGGGAAGTGAGGCATTGGTTCCTTAATGCTACACAGGGGAGGTGAGGTGTTGGTACTGTCTGATTGCCAGAGAGATGATGCAGTGTCGGTGGCAAGGTGTTTTTTCTTATGACCCATCATGGTTGATGAGTCAAGCAGGTCAAGATGCAATGTGTGCAGTTCACAATGTTGCGATCACACAACTGGACTTCAGCAGCTTAGTGACAATGTCAAGCTTATGTTGCAGGCCGTGGTGGTTGCATTTTGAGGAGGACAATGGAGCAGGTAGTGGCATGGCGACAGACAGCGGCACTGGTTCTAGAGTCACTGAAGTCAGTGGACAACCTAGGAACTAGTAGATGAAGGACTTATTGGCCCTGATCCTTCAGAACAGGAGGCAAGCTCATCCAAGACCTTGGAGAGCACTTGTGGAGGAAGGCACACATCTTCCAACAGAGTCAGGGAGCAGCAGGCAGGAAGCAACAAGCAGGATAGCAGGATAACAAGCTGTTAACCAACCGCTTGAAGGTAGCAGGGACATTCTTCAAGCCAAAGGGTATCACCTGGAATTCGTAAAGGCCCTCAGGGGTTGAGAATAATGACTTATCTTTTGCTCACTCAGCCAGTACCCTGATGTTAAATAAAAAATACTGACGAATTTGGCAGTGCTTAGCCTGTCAATTAGCTCATATGCCCTGGGAATGGGGTGGGTATCAGTCTAGGTGAAGAAAGTGAGTCTTCTATAGTCCACGCAGAACCAAAGTTCTGGTTTGGCACCCGGTGGGCACCCTCTGGTACCAACAAACAGGGCTAGACCAGGGACTAGTAGAGCTTTCAATCACCCCTAAAGTTAGCCTCTAGGAGACAACCTGTAAATGTTCTTTATAGGGGTAGTGTCTCCCATTTCAATATCATGGATGCACAGATGAGTGAGCCCAGGGGTGAAGGAGATCAGTGAGGCAAACTGTTCCAGCAACTGGTAGCAGTCAGCTTGCTGCTCTGGGGTCAGGATGGCAGAGAGGTTCTCCACTGATCCATTGTGTTCTGGTGCAGAGAGGAGGTTAGGGAGAGGCTTGCTCACCTCCACGCACTCACCTGTCACCAGGAGCATGCTCACTTTGGACCTTTCAAAGTGAGGCTCAGTCTGTTATCCTAAACACACTTATAGAGCTCCTAGGGGTCTGGAGTTCCACTAAGTATGTGGCCTCCCCCTTACACTCCTTGAACTCGAAAGGGCCAGTCCAGTGGTCCTGGAGAGCCCTGGCTTCTACTGCCTCAATTACCAATACTTTGTCGCTAGGTTGCATTTCTATTAGAGTGGCCTTCTGGTAAGACCAGCATTTCATTACCTCTTGACTAGCCTCAAGGTTGCTCTTTGCCTTTTTCCAGAAGCGGTGCATCTGTTTCCAGAGGGCAAATATGTATATGACCGCATTCTGAGGGGGTTTTCTGGGAGCTTTCTTCCTCTCCTCCTTGACAATACTTACATATCCCCTAACAGGGTAGCTATAGAGGAGTTCAAAGGAACTGAACCCTAATACTTTCTGTGACACCTCTCTGTAGGTGAAGAGAAGACATGACAAGAGAACGTTCTACTTACGGCTCATGGCCTCAGGTAGGCCTGCAATCATGCCCTTCAAGGTCTTGTTGAATCTTTCAACCAGACCATTGGATTGAGGATGATAGGGTGTGATGAACTTATAAGTTATACCACAGGCATCCCACATGGACTTTGTGTAAGCAGACATGAAGTTAGTTCCTCTGTCAGACACGCTCTCTTTTGGGAACCCCACATGGGTAAAGATCTCCACCAAAGTTCTAGTCACCATAGGTGCAGTCACCATCCTCAGCGAGATCGCCTTTGGGTAGCATATTGCATGGTCTACCAAGACCAGGATGAACCTGTTGTCTAGGGCTTTCTTGGGGTCCAATGTACCAATGACATTGACGCCCACCCTTTCAAAGGGGGTGCCAATGATGGGAAGTGGGATCAGGGGGAGCTTTCAGCTTTTTCACTGACTTCCCACTGGCCTAGTAGGTGGACAGGACCTGCAGAATATATCTGAGGCTGTCTTCATTTGGGGCCAAAAGAAGTGGGCGGCAAGCCTGGCAAAGGTTTTGTCCTGCCCCAATGTCCTGCATGGGGTATGTCATGAGCCAGTCCTAGTAGGAAGGCACAGTAACACTGTGGGACCACCAGCACATGTGCTGCCCCAGTACCTGGAGCTTTAGGCTTGTTATATAGGAGATCATTCTTCCATTAGACTAAGACCCTCATCACAACCTCCGCCGCCCGCCAAGGTTGTACTGCCAAGCGGCCGCCTATGCAGCCGCAAACCCACCGGCCACATTACAACATACCCGCTGGGCCGACGGTGATGTCGGCCGTAACATTGCAGCCGGCTCCTAATGGAGGCGGTGGTGTTGCAGCCGTGTGATGGGTGCAGCTGCACCCGTCGTGCTTTTCACTGTCTGCTGGGCACACAGTGAAAAGCAGGGTGGGTCTGTGCCTGGGGGCCCCAGCACTGCCCATGCCAAGTGCATGGGCAGTGCAGGGGCCTCCAGGGGCCCCGCGACTCCCCTTCCCGCCAGCCTTTCCATGGCAGTCTCTACCGCCATGGACAGACTGGAGGGAAGGGGAGTCATAATCCCCAGGGCAGCGCTGCAAGCAGCGCTGCCCAGGCGGATTATAACCACTGGGACAATGATGGCAGAACACTGCTGGTCCCAGCGGTGCGACCGCGGTGCTACTGCTGCGGTCAAAATATGGCGATTTGTACCTCCAGCCTGTTGGCGGTACGATCCCCAAAACAACCCTGGCGGTCTTTGACCGCCAGGGTTGTAATAAGGGTCTAAGTGATCCTCAGAGGCATCACCTCCTACATGGGCTGAGGCTGAGGTCTGTCGCCTCAAGCCCTCAAGAGTCGGACACTCTTTCTGCACTTTACAGAATTACTCCCTGGAGGGCCCACCCTCAACTTGCCAGCCAGCAAAATCAGGTAGGTCACCTAGGGTGGCAATGGTCTCCCTAGTTGGTTCAGGGGACTCCTCCTCAGGGACCCCATCAACCTCCACCGTGGGAACTTGAGGGACCGGTTTCCCATGCACCATGCCCCTCTCCTTGGCAGCTGACTGCACCTTTGTTCCAGGCTCCAGATGCCCTTGACTTCCTTCTTGGGCAGCCATGGACCATGTGGTTATACAGACCCACTCAGGTAATCCCATCTTCTCCAAGTCCTGAGCTCTACCTCCCTCTAAGTAGTGTGCTCCAGGTCATTGCCTAACAGACAATCTACAGGCATGGCAGGGCTCATAGCTACTTTCAGGGTACCAGAGACCCACACATTCACAGAGAACCAGAGCCACCGGTAGATGGTTCTCACGATTGTTGGTGACTATGACTTGGTGGAATGTGTTCAGTAGGACCTGCTCTGCTGACACCAGCTGACACTTGAGAGTTGTCATGCTGGCTCCTGTGTCATGCAGGGCATCCACCCATTGCCCATTATTGGTGACTCACCGCCTATACTTGGAAGTATTAGCAGTCATGTGGGCTTTTGTCCCCATGTCTGCACCTCCCAGGGATACTAGGGCCTTGGTTTATACATTTTTTGTGCCTCATTAGCGTCATTTTTTGATGCAAAAGCGGGGTAAACCTACAAAATACAATTGTATTTTGTGAGTTGCCGCTGCTTTTGCATAAAACAATTACGCTAACGCAGTGCAAAAAAGTATAAATCAGGGCCTAGGTGTACCTATATCTGTTCTCCAAAACTATCTGAGACTACTGCCTCACCGAGCGCTACACTAGCCAACCCAGGTGTATGCCCGCCCCTGGGGGTTGTGCCCTCCTGCGACATTCAGAGTCACCCTTAGAGTGACCCGCACCCGCAACCCCACCACCGCCAAAACCAACCTACACGCCGCTCTCCTCGACACCGCCAACTGGATGACCACTAACCACCTCAAGCTCAACTCAAACAAAACCGAGATCATCATCTTCGGCCCCAACAAAACCACATGGGACGACTCCTGGTGGCCCACCGTCCTAGGCCCCGCACCCACCCCCGCAACCCATGCACTCAACCTCGGCATCATCCTCGACCGCTCCCTCTCCATGACACAGCAAATCAATACTCTAACCTCCTCCTGCTTCCACACACTCCGCACTCTAAAAAAATCCTTCAAATGGATTCCCCCAGAAACCAGAAAGACAGTCACCCACGCACTCATCAGCAGCAGACTGGACTACGGTAACGCCCTCTACGCCGGCACCACACTCAAACGCAAACTCCAGAGAATCCAGAACACAGCCGCACGCCTCGTCCTTGGCTTCCCCTGCCACGAACGAATCTCACCACACCTCAAATCCCTTCACTGGCTCCCCATAGACAAGAGAATCACATTCAAGATCCTCATCCAAGCACACAAATACCTCCACAACACCCGCCCAACCTACCTCAATGAAAGAGTTAACTTCTACACTCCCACAAGCAACCTCCGTTCAGCCGACCTCGCCCTATCCACAGTCCCCCGCATCCAATGCACCACCACAGGAGGTAGGTCTTTCTCCTACCTCACCCCCAAAATCTGGAACTCCCTCCCCACCGACCTTTGCAAAACCAAAGACCTACTGGTCTTCAGAAAGAACCTCAAGACATGGTTGTTCGATCAGTGACTCTCCCTGCACCCCCCCATGTTTCCCCTCCCCCAGCACCTTGAGACCCTCACGGGTGAGTAGCGTGCTCTACAATTTTTTTTGATTGATTGATTGACTATACCTGGAGCACTCTGCACATTGGGGTACAAACCTCCCTGTCTTGTGATCAAAGTACGCTTTCTTCTTAGGATCAGATGGGACTGGTTATCACTACTCCCTTGGAAAGTATTTTGGAGGACTTTAGAGAACTCCTTATTTTTAAGTTTTTCTCTCCCTCCTTCTGTTGGGAATACTGGCCACCTTTGTGGGTGTCCGCCCAAATATCTTTTTGGACACTGTAGTGCTATCCCAAAGATCTGCCTCCTCAGCAAGCTTTCTGGGATCAGTCAGCTTACTGTCAACTATGTGCTGGCTCAAATCTCTAAAACAGATGCTGAGAATTGCTCTCTCAGGATTAAAATTGTACAACCCAACATAATCACTGTCTTTGCTGCCCCACACCAGGCTATTCAATGCCTTACTGGAGTAATCAATCCAATCTACCCAGGACTGGTTGAGAAGCTTGTCACTGTCCCTGAATCTTTGGCGATACTTCTCAGGGTTCAGTACAAATCTGGCAATCAAAAAGGCTTTCATGAGAGTGTACTTGGTCTGGTCCCCAACCTCTAATGTCAGAAGTGTGTCTCTCCCAAGTGTAGGCATATGTTTCTAGAGACCCACCCCGGTGCCCTTTAGAAACTCATTGTAACTTCGGTGCAACTTCATAAGCAGAAATGCCATTTCCCACCCCATAACTGGGCACCAAGTCCTTGGGTACATGCACCTTCTTGTCTCCATTAGGTACTGTGCGTAGGCTGCCACCATCTCTGCTGAAATCCACCTGTCCAGCCTTGAGTTCTAGCTCTTTCAGACTCAGTTCATGAGCCAGAAGTAATTTATTTTCTGCCAAGGCTCTTGCAGCCCCTCCTTCAGCTCTGTCAGCTTGCTTGGCCTCCCTCTCAGCCTCTACTCCTATTCTTGCTAACTGCAGTTGAAGTTCTCTCTCCTCTCTCCTTTACTCTGTGGCCATGCTTTGATTTGAGACACTACTCCATGCCCTCACAGGTGGCATAATTTTAGTGGTGTTCCCCTCCACTGCTGCAGGTATCTCCACAGAAGAGCCAGTTACAGGCTCCTCCAACTCATCACCATCCCAATGCGGTGCTCTGCACATGCCCTCAGTGCCCATTAGAACTTTACTTTCTTAGGTGGCTCCTTGGGTAGGTTCCCCTATCCCTTTGCAGAAGATTTTCAACTGGCTAACACTGTAATCATCCAGCTTAACCAGCCAAAACTCCATGGCTCCTCTTGCAGAACCAGCCAGAGACATGGGCCCGTATTTATACTCCGTTTGCGCCAAATTTGCGTCGTTTTTTTCGACGCAAATTAGGCGCAAAACTAACGCCATATTTATACTTTGGCGTTAGACGCGTCTAGCGCCAAAGTATTGGCAAATAGCGTCATTTCTTTGCGTGAACGCCTTCCTTGCGTTAATGAGATGCAAGGAAGGCGTTCCCGTCTAAAAAAATGACGGCGACGCAAATGCGTCGTATTTATACTCCCGGGCAAAAATCACGCCCGGGAGTTGGCGGGTCAAAAAACCCCGCATTTGCGCCACTATTTAACGCCTGGGTCAGGGTAGGCGTTAAGGGGCCTGTGGGCTCAAAATGAGCCCACAGGTGCCCTCCCCTGCCCCCAGGGACCCCCCCTGCCACCCCTGCCCACCCCAGGAGGACACCCAAGGATGGAGGGACCCACCCCAGGGACATTCAGGTAAGTTCAGGTAAGTATTATTTTTTATATTTTTTTACTTTTTTTTGGGTGGCATAGGGGGGCCTTATTTGTGCCCCCCTACATGCCACTATGCCCAATGACCATGCCCAGGGGACACAAGTCCCCTGGGCATGGCCATTGGGCAAGGGGGCATGACTCCTGTCTTTACTAAGACAGGAGTCATGAAATGGCGTCTGGGCGTCGTAAAAAAATGGCGCAAATCGGGTTGAGGCGATTTTTTTGCCTCAACCTGACTTGCCCCATTTTAAGACGCCCTAACGTCATTTTTTCCCAACGCCGGCGCTGCCTGGTCTACGTGGTTTTTTTCCACGCAAACCAGGCAGCGCCGGTCTGCTTGCGCCGGCTAACGCCATTCCATAAATACGGCGCCCGCATGGCGCTTCAGAATGGCGTTAGACGGCGCTAAATTTTTTGACGCTAAACTGCGTTAGCGCAGTTTAGCGTCAAATAGTATAAATATGGGCCTGAGTATTGTCTTTACTTGTGTATAAGTACTTTGTAACTATAAGTCATATTGCATGAGCTTTGCATGTCTCGTAGTTCAGCCTAAGCTGCTCTGCTATAGCTACCTCTATCAGCCTAAGCTGCTAGAACACTACCACATTTCATTGATAAGGGATAACTGGACCTGGTTTAAGGTGTAAGTACCCAAGGTACCCACTACAAACCAGGCTAGACTCCTACAAGTGAGCCAAAACAAAAATTTGTGTGGGTACAGGAAGTATGGACACACAATATCACAGTACACAGAACATGTATATATGTAGAAGTCTGGACTTGTTTAGGTGTGTACAATCGATACCAATTACACGCACATTAATTTGTCCAACATGAGTACTAGTATTAGGAAATAGCATCTGCCTGTCCTGTATGCAGGGACAGGTGGAAGTGACCCCACTCTGTCGGCGTTTGGTGTCATGGCGGAATGCGGTCTGCACCGCCATGCAACTCCTCATTGACTAACATGGAGCTCTATAGAGGACAGGAACCAATGATGATTAACGTAGGCGGTGACGGTGTTCACCGCCATGGACATGACCACCATTTTCTCTCCATCGCTTTTCCTGATTCCTGACCCTCTACGGTTGAACATCTCCACTGCGTGTGCTGCTTTGACCTGTGTCTGGAACCTGTGATAGCCTGTGCAACAGGGGAAAGGGCCTCAGCCTTCACATCCAAGGAGTTGGAGAAGTTTCTGGATGGGGTCCGACGACTGTATGGGCAGTTGTATGCCAGACCAACAGGTGGATACATCATGGGTACATTAAATGCGACATGGCTGCATGTGTCCCCTGGGCATGGTCATTGGGCATAGTGGCATGTAGGGGGGCACAAATAAGGCCCCCCTATGCCACCAAAAAAATAAAAATATAAAAAAATTATACTTACCTGAACTTACCTGTACTTCACTGGGATGGGTCCCTCCATCCTTGGGTGTCCTCCTGGGGTGGGCAGGGGTGGCAGGGGGGGTCCCTGGGGGCAGGGGAGGGCACCTGTGGGCTCATTCTGAGCCCACAGGTCCCTTAACGCCTACCCTGACCCAGGCGTTAAATTCAGGCGCAAATGCGGGTTTTTTTGACCCGCCACCTCCCGGGCGTGATTTTTGCCCGGGAGTATAAATACGACGCATTTGCGTCGCCGTCATTTTTTTAGACGGGAACGCCTTCCTTGCATCTCATTAACGCAAGAAAGGCGTTCACGCTAAAAAATGACGCTCTTTCTTCATACTTTGGCGCTAGACGCGTCTAACGCCAAAGTATAAATATGGCGTTAGTTTTGCGCCGAATTTGCGTCGAAAAAAACGACGCTAATTCGGCGCAAACGGAGTATAAATACGGGCCTCAGTGTGCCATAAATAAAGGTAGTTTATTTGGGTGACACAGTACCAAAAATATCTTAGAGGCAATACTCCTTCTGGAGGTAAGTATTATACACAATATATACACTAGACACCAATATAAGGCAAGCAATTAGACATAGGATAGTGCAAACAATAGGAAATGCTATAGAATGCAATTGGAGAAAATAGGTCTAAGGGCAACACAAACCATATACTAAGAAAGAGGAATGTGAATCACAAATTTCCCCCTAGACAAGTGTAGTGTGTGCAGAATCACTGGGAGAGTAAGAATACAGTAAAGGTAAGTAAATTACCACACCCCAGAGCCCAGAAAAGCAGGAGTAAAGTACTGCAAGTTTCCTTAGGACACACTACACCTTGTGATTGGAATTATTACTAGAACCAAGCAAATCTGCAAACAACAAATGGTGGATTCCTGGACCTGAAGGCCTGCAAAGGAAGGAGACGAAGTCCAGAAGTTCCAAGATGGACAGGAGCCCCTGCCAACCTAGAAGAGGGTGCAAAAGAAGAGTCCCCAGTTGGACGAAGACTGCAGAAATGCACCCTAGGAAGATGTCAGTGGGTTCCAGCATGATTCACTGGATTTCCCACATCGTGAAGTTGGATAAAGGTGAGTTTTGGCGCTGTATTACTCCAACAAGCCTTGGTTCCGGCCAAGTCGTGTTTTGCATCAACTAGGTGCTATCTGGACCCAGGAGGGACCTGGTAACCTCAACTCTGTGTGAGGAGGAAGACGGGGCTCTCAGCTCTTCAGAGAGCCCTCAGAGCACCAGATAGCACCCACGGGAGTCCCAAGAAATGAGGACAAAGGAGGTGCAAAATGCGGTTGGTGCAGCACTACAAAGGAAGGTCCATGCCACTGAAGAACAACTCAGTGAGTTGAGCATCACAGGATAGCGTGCTGGGGACCTGGGTCAGGCTGTGCATGAAGGAATTTTGTAAATAGTGCACAGAGGCCTCAGGAAGGGAAGAAGGTGCGGTGCACATTGGTACTGTTGTTCTGGGGGAAGGCGAAGTCTTACCTGCTCCCAGTTGAGACTGCAGGACCACAGGACAGTCTGTGTTGATGGGGTCCACCCTCTGTGTTCCAAGGAGCACGCTCGTCACCAGGAGAGCAGTCCAAGAGAACCGGTCATCGACTTAGAAGGTGCCTGCGTGAGCAGGGGAGTAGCTCCACAGGAGATTTCTTCGGTCTTTCTGGTGCAGGGTGAAGACAGGGAGTCCTCAGAGGGTGCACACTGTGGAAAGTGTTGCAGTTGCTGGCTGGAGCTGAGGTTGCAAAGGCAAAGTATCCTTTCTGGATACTTTGTTGCTGTTACAGTGGTTCCTGGAGCAGGCTGTGGTTGATCTGAGATCAGAGGATGAAGTAGTAGTTGCAGAGGATTCCTGCTGGAAACTTGCAAATAGAATCTGAAGAGAACCCACCGGAGAGACCCTAAATTGCCTTGAGAGGGGGATTGGCTACCTTTTCAGGTATGGACCTATCAGGGGGGGTCTCTGATGTCACCAGCTGGTACTGGCCACTCAGAGTCCTCCAGAGTGCTCCCACACCTTACAAAACAAGATGGCTGAAGTCTGGGATGCGCCTGAGGAGCTCTGGGCACCACCCCTAGGGTGGTGATGGACAGAGGAGTGGTCACTCCCCTTTCCTTTGTCCACTTGCGTGCCACAGCAGGAACAAGAGGTCCCTGAACTAGTGTAGACTGGGTTATGCAAGGAGGGCACCATCTGTGCCCTTCAAAGCATTTCCAGAGGCTGGTGGAGGCTACCCCTCCCCAGCCTGTAAAACCTATTTCCAAAGGGAGAGAGTGTAACACCCTGCTCCCAAAGAAAATTCTTTGTTCTGCCTTCCTGGGACTGAGCTGCTCAGACCCCAGGAGGGCAGAACCCTGTCTGTGAGGTGGCAGCAGCTGTAGCTGCATTGCAAGCCTCAGAGAGCTGGTTTGGCAGTACTGCGGGTCCATGGTGGACCCCCCCCCAGGATGCATGGAATTGGTTTCCCAATACCAGATTTGGGATGGGGGGACAATTCCATGATCCTAGATACCTTACAAGGCCATATTCAGGGTTACCCTTGTAAAACTACATATAGGTATTGACCTACATGTAGTGCACGTGTGTAATGGCGTCCCCGCACTCACAAAGTTCTGGAAATTGGCCCTGAACTATGTGGGGGCACCTTTGCTAGTGCAAGGGTGCCCTCACACTTAGAAACTTTGCACCTAGCCTTCATTAATTAAATGAAGGTTAGACATATGGGTGACTTATAAGTTACTTAAGTGCAGTGAAAATGGCTGTGAGATAATGTATGCACTATTTCACACAGGCTGCAGTAACAGTCCTATGAAAGGGGTTGTCTGAGCTCCTTATGGGTGGCAAAAGAAATGCTGCAGCCCGTAAGGATCTCCTGGAACCCCAATGCCCTGGGTACCTAGGTACCATATACAAGGGACTTATAAGGGGTGTCCAGTGTGCCAATTGGAATTGGTAAATGAAGTCACTAGCCTATAGTGACAAATTTAAAAGCAGAGAGAGCATAAGCACTGAGGTTCTGGTTAGCAGAGCCTCAGTGACACACTTAAGCACTACTGACAGCACACACATTAGGTCGCAAACTATGAGCACTGGGATCCTGTCTAGCAGGATCCCAGCGAGACAGGCAAAACACACTGACATAGAGGTTTTTATCTCTGACCACTGGGGTCCCGGCTAGCAGGATCCCAGTGGCACAGCAAAAATACACTGACACACACTCACAAACAGGTAAACAAGTGGTGGTAACCATGCTAGAAAGAGGCTACTTTCTCACATCACTTAGGTAACAACCACTGCAGAGGATGCGGAGGCAAGCTCCTGTATACAGACCCATAGTGGACTTGGCTACATTGGAGGACCGGCACATCATACTTACCTACCATCTAGACAGGGCCACAATTACTGAGCTATGTGCAAAATTGGAGCCTGAACTAATTCCTGCTATCCGTAGTACTAAAGCAATTCCCCCTCTAGTACAGGTACTCTCAATTTCCTATCAAGTGGTTAATTCCAGGTGATAGTGGGTTTGGCAGCAGGAATGTCACAGCCAATGTTTTCTATAGTGCTTGGAAGTGTTTTGACTGCCTTGCTAAAACACATGAGCAGCTATATCTCATTCCCCCAGAGTGAAGATTTTCCCACTGCGAAGGCTGGATTCTACCCCATGGGACACATACCACATGTGATTGGGGCCATTGACAGGACCCATATTTCCTTGGTCCCTCCCAGAGCAAATTAGCAGGTCTACAGGAATAGGAAGAGTTTTCACTCAATTAATGTCCAGATGGTGTGCCTTGCAGATCAATACATCTCCCATGTCACTGCATTTTCCTGGAGCTGTGCATGATGCATATGTATTGAGGAACAGCAGCATCCTACAGGTGATGGCACGACTACAGAGGCACAGAATGTGGCTTATAGGTGAGCTTGAATCTTCACACAATGCATGTCAGTGTATGCCAACTGGGGTTGTGCTCTATGCCATTTTACATTGGTAATCCGCACCCCTCGCTAAAACCAGATGACTCAGGCTACCTAAACCTGTCCTGCTGTTGACCCCTGTTAGGAATTCAAGAACAGGGGTTGAAAATCAGTACAATGAGGGACATGGCTCTACCAGTAGGGTTGTGGAACGCACATTTGGTTTACTTAAAGCCAGCTTCGAGTGCCTCCATTTAACAGTGGATCCCTATGCTACACCCCTAAGAAGGTCTGCCAGATTGTGGTGATCTGCTACATGCTTCACAATTTGACCCTCAGACGCCATGTGCCCTACATGCAGGAGGACGGGGGTGACAATGCGCCTGTGGCAGCATTTGACACTGAAGACAGAAGGAGGAAGAAGAGGAGGAGGATGTGGACAACAGGACACATATCATGCAGCAGTACTTCCAATGACACTCAGGTAAGACTGTAGATCTGAGCATATCGCTATTTACGTTAAGTGCTGTGTGCCAGCTGCGTTGTGCCAATCACTGCCTTTACATTGCTATTGACTGTCCCTTATGCAGTCCCTTTTTGCAGATGTTGGTGTGGTCCCAACTGTGTACTGATGTGATGACTACAGACTGCTTTAACACATTTGTTGGATGGAATCACACATTACAGGACATTTGCACAGGATTATACAATTTATTTCATTGCACATTTCTGTCTGATAAAGCACTATTACACTAGTTTTGTTCAAGGGTATTTATCAAAGTGACAATAATAAAGGGATAGTACAACAGAGTGGGGTGATGGTTGAGGAAAACTTCAGTGTAGTGGCTCACTTGGTTTGCAGCTCAGGTCCAGTGTCCATGGGGCCATTGGAAGAGGAGCAATGACAGTCCGAAGTGTATAAGGTGACTTAGTGGCACACAAGGGGAATACTGTTGAGCTGCTCATTTCCTGGTGGTGGTGTTGGTCTTTGCAACAGTCTCTGGTGTCTGTCTAGGTCAAAGGGAATGTTTGCAGGGTGGTTCTTCAGCTACAGAGGGAGGGGTGTTGTTGGCCTCTGGGTCTTGTGGAAGGTCCTCCTGTCCACTAGCTGCAGCAGATGTTGATGGCTGATGAGTGGACTGGCTAGTGGAAGTGGGCAGCTGGTGTGATATGTTCTCCCACATTGTGTTGGCCATATCACCCAACACCCCTACAATGGAGGCCATGTTGGCATTTAGGCCCGTAACTGCTGCATGACCTCCTGGTGGTGTACCCCCTGCAGCCACTCATACTCCGGCATGATGGTGATCACCTGGCCCATCCTGTCCAGTGATTTTTGGTATGCCCTGAGGACATGTGTGAGTGCCTCCTGGACAGTCGGTTCCTTGGGCCTGGCCACCCCCGGTGCACAGCAGACCTCCCACTGTGTGCCCGCTCTCACTTACACGAGAGCCTTCACTGTCTTGCCTGTTTGGTGTTAACTCGTGTCACTGTACAGGTGGGCACACTATTAATCGACATGTCTTGGGGACAGGGGACTGGGGATGTTGAGTGGCTGCTGTGGTGTTGGAGCTGGAGGGGGGCCTTGTGGTGGACTGAGTGTGGGATGTGAAAGCTGATTATCCTGTGGTCCCAGATGGGCCAGTGAGTTCATCCAGCTTGTGACATCCAGAGTTGTTATCATCACTGAGGGCATCTTCTGGTGGAGGACAGGGTTGTCGTGGCACCTGGTCTCCGCTGACATTGGCTGGGCCACCTGTGGGAATGTAAGTGATCTGTTATGGTAATTGTCTGTCACATTTTCCACATTTCTACCTTTCCCTATGGGTTTGCTGTTGTCCTCACACCTTTGGTCCTATATGGTGATGGATTGTAGGATTGGAAGTTCTACAAGCTGTCCATGCATTGCTGGTGGGTGTGCATGCAGTACTGGTAGGGGTGTGCTTGCAGTGAGTAGTGCATGCAGGGGTACACTTTTAAGTGTGGTCATTGGGGTGATGCACTGTGTGGGATGGAATGGGGTGTAGGGAGTCAGGGTGAGGGGGTGACATGCCATGCAGATATCGTTGGAGGTAGGTTTTAATGATGACTTACCAGTGTCCATGCCTCCAGTGACTCCAGTGGGGCCCTCTGGATGCATGATTGCCAAGACTTACTCCTCCCATGCTGTGAACTGTGGGAGAGGAGGTGGGGGTCCACCAACAGTCTTCATGATGGCGACCTGGTGCCTTGATGCTATGGAACGTACCTTCCCCTGTAGGGCATTCTACCACTTTCGGATGCTTTCCCTTGTGCATGGATAGGTTCCCACGGAGTTCACCCTGTCCACAATCCTCCTCCATAGCTCCATCTTCCTGGCAATGGAGATCTGCTGGACTGTGCACCAAACAGCTGGGGCTCTACCCTGACGATTTCCTCCACCATCACCGGCAACTCCTCCTCTGTATAACGGGGGTGCTTTTGTGGGGACATGCCTATTGTTTGTTGTGTGTGTTGTATAGTGGGTGTTCAGTGTTGTGGTAGGGTGTGTGGTGTATGATGCGTGGCGGATGTATAGATAGATGCGGTGTATCTGAGCAGTTCTCTAAGGGTTTGGGCTAGCAAGGTTTAGCAGTCTTTTCATGTTTACAAAGGATTGTGGGTTATGTGTGGGTGTGTTTTATAGTGCTATTGGTGGGAGTGTAGGATGTGTGTATATGTGTCAGGTGTGGGTTTTTTGATCTGACCAATATTGGCTTGAAGTGGTGTTGGGTGCCAAATTCCACTGCGGTGGTGTGCGCCACCAATGGGTGACTGCCGTTGAATGTCTGCTGTGATGATTCGTGGATCATAATTTGGAGGGCTGTATCTTGCTGGCATAGCAGTGAAGGTGAAGTCTGTCAGTTTTTCACCTTTGTTGGGTCTGGCGGACTTGCGGATGTGGCTGGTTTCTGTTGGTTTTCAGTTTGTGTATCATAATCTGGTGGACAGATTACCGCCTCTGTATCGGTCTATTAGCGGTAAAGACCACCAATGTCATAATGACCACCAATGTCTCAACCAGCCATCAACCAAATTGCACACAAACACACCACAAATAAACATCTATAAACATATACTTCCAAACATTTTGAAAGTTGGTGCATCTCCCACCTTCAAAAATAAATAAACAGTTTGACTACATTTTTATCACTTGTCAAGTGACCACCTCCATTCTGTACATTAGTGAATGCATGCCTAGTGAACCTGTACTAATGAAATGAAATGAAACATATTTATAAAGAATGCTATTGCCCGGAGGCATTTAGGTGCTACCATACAGAAAGAATGGCGAAAGTGGAATCTAACGTAGAATACTGATTAGAAGGAAGCCTATTAGATTAAAAAACTACGTTTGAGGTAGTCAGGGTCAGAATCAAGAAGTGCCTTAAATGTGGTGTAAAGTGCTTTGATGTCAATACACTTCCTCATAGTGAGCCAGTGGAGTTGAATCAAGACTTGTGAGGCTGAGTGATGCCTTGGGGTCCCTAATAGCAAATGAGCGGACACATTCTGTAGAATCTGCAGTTTGTTTAACAGTTTTTTTCTGTAGATTGATCAAAAGAGCATTGCAGTAGTCTAATCTTGACAACACAAGAGCCGAAACCGTGGTCTTCTGCAGCTCCTGTGGGATGAAAGGGAAAACTTTTCTCAAAAGAGCTACAGTGTGAATATATAGAATCCAAAGAAGGCAGAGAATAATATTACCATAGTAAAGGAAAAAATAAAATATAAAGCTGAATAGAATAACAGTTCACACATCTACAATCGGCCCCCAGCTCACAAAAGAGAATCAAAAATGTAAATATAAAAATGTGCTACAATTGGAGGACACTGTCAATGTACACCTATCACAGTGACTATCAATTACAAATAAGCACACAGAGCCAAATGAACAGAAGAAGAGACCAATTTAATATAATCAAACACCACACCCAGTTCAATGTGGAAAGGAAAACAGCTCTGGTTCTCAGACTCTAAAACAGCTCCAACTACTGCAAAAAATTATTCAATATGGTCAGAGAATTCTTCAACTCTCTCATCCACCGCCAATGCCATCAGACCTGTGCAAAAACCTCTCCAGTTTTTCTTACACCAAAATCCTCAAAATCTACAAAAATGTGACTCTCAACAGGAGACATAAGAATTCATCAACCACTTGTCCACCACACCTATATTGGACTATCAGATCAATAACTGGAAACCCGTTACCTCAGATGACACCACAAAACCATGAGATCTACTCACTCCTGGGTCCGGATCAACACCTGCCCACACCATATCGGTAAGAAACTGTGCTCGTTTCAGATGCCCCTCACTTCTTGCTTCCTTTTAGACTACTGATGCTGCAGTTTTTCACCTGGAAGTGCACTGAGGCCTACTAATCAGACATCAGTGCCATTGCTCATTCCCTTGAATTGTACTATGATTTTGTAAACCTGATTGGCAAGGACTTTACCACCCCTGTAAGGCCCCAGTAAATGTTATCAATGGCACCCAGGACAGGGATGGTAAAGGCGTAAAAGCCAAGCATTGAGAGCTGCCCTCTGCTTGAGTTTGACTCTGCCCACACCAAGTGCAAGCAGAGACCCTTTACTGCCCATAACACCGGGCAGTCACCCCTAATGCAGGCCTTCTATATCCCAGTAGACAGGGTGCACTGTGTTGTGAGTGTAGACATATATGCAAGAGCATATATGACCCTGTGGTAGCATTTAAACTTAATGCTGCCACAAGTGACCAGCGGTCAACAGGATAATATGGGCTTGCCCCCAGGCAAACCCTAGATGTCCAGCTCCATCATAGTCCAACCAATTTACCCCTTGTTTGGCATCAAACACAGTGCTTCTTGATCCAGAGCACAATTCTCATGCCCAGGATCAACTAGCATATACCCTGGTGGTGTCCTTAGAGGATGCCTTCCCAGTTGTCAGCTTTCTGTTGTTTTGGTAGGTTCCCCGAGCCATTTGCCACCTAGACAAGAGTCTGCCCCCTTGCTGGTTGTGTTAGCAAATCCCTAGGATGGAGGTAAAGGACCTGGGTACACCTCCTCCCCACCAGGATGGCAAGTGTTTACAGTAATCTCACAAAAAAAAGGGGACTATGAGGTTGGCTGGTCCAGTGTACGTCCTCCTTACTCATAACACATTATTCATAAAGGTACACTGTTCCAAAAAGGTTACCAGAAACAGTCTGAAAGTAAAAGAACATCAGAAGCATAAGCCTTCAGTTCTCATCATCAGGCTTGCTCCACGCCAGACTGGCACTGCAATGTCTGACGGGACCTTCAATGAGGTCACTGGGCCAAACTTCTGTGTCAAACCAACAAGGCAATGGAGAGAAAACAAAACAGCAAATTAAAATTGTCTCAACCCTCCTCTAGAACTTCTTTTAATTATAGATGAAGAGGGTTTGTCAAGATTAAAAACAACGAGAGAGTTCAAGGGAAATAATGGTCCTCAACTCTTACGCAAATGGAGTGGTTAAGTAAATTATACCTAGCACCACTTCAATAAGTCAACATGTTTCGTGCCTTTATTTGTCCACACAGATCTCTTGGCACTTCTTCAGGACTATAAACTATCTTCTCCATCAAAATAACACCTGCGGTATTCGAGAAGTTTGTCCGGAGACGGGATACATAAATATGGCAAACTGCCTCAGTGACCCCAAGATGGGAATACCATGACTCCAGACTAGGCGGTCTGGGAGATATACAGGAGTTCAGCGAACGATTGAGTGAGTAGATCCTCACAATTCCTGGACAATAACATTATTTTGATAAAACATGGGAACATTCTACCCCAGACACACCTGAACTCTCTTTTATCCTCACCCCCCTCTCCCAGAACCAGCCCAAGATTTTCTAAGGAAGCTAGTGGCTGGACAAAATAGCATTGTGCAGGTGATTGAAAAGGATTTTACTGCTGAAGAAAGTTATAGTGGTGATGGTGCTATTTGACAAAGAGATAGATGACTTGGAAGTTTACTACCCACCACAAGGCTGTCAGTGATAGCTTACTAGATGGGTTGTTTGATTTTTAACTTCCCTTTTATGTTGGACTTTAGGTTGTATTTTTCTAGATTAGCAGTCCAAATTTTGTTGGAACTTTGGTGTTTGGATTATGCCTTCGTTTGAAATGGTATTTGTAACACCCAACCCATCCAAGTTAAAGATCTATTCCTCAATTTGAGAGATAGTTTGTTAGATATTTGTGGATTTACACTAATGTAACTTTCCTAAACCTCCATCACCTCACCTCTCATCTATCATGCTCCCGTCTTTTTCTATCCCTGACTTTTTTTGAAGATGTTTTTAACAAACTTGAACATTATTGTTTGGCCCTTGTGTGCATTCAGAAAGACAATGTGGCATAGTTACAAGCCCCTAGCGCCACCTTGCACCATCCTAGCATCATTTATTTTTACACTTAGGCTGCGTTAAGGAGGCCTTTCTCCCATGCCATATTTACAAAGTGGCGCAATGCTAGCATTATGCCCCTTGTAAACCCTTGCACCACAATATGTCTGCACCAGGTATAATGTATAGAAGGGAGGTGTTCTGATGACATTTTTCCAAAAATTGTAATGACTGCTCAGAGCAGGCATTAAATTGACGCACTAATTTTAATCAATGGACCTCCCTGAGCTTTGCTGCGCTAGCGTCAACATTTTTTATGCTAATGCAGCAAAGTGGCACAATAGCATCAAAAATTTTGACCCTATTGTCCTAACAACCACCATGGTGTGCAATAGTGTAAATACAGCGCAACCATGGTGTCGTTAGGTGGGGCAGGGGCAATGTAAGAAAAGTTGTGCATCGGTACCGATGCGCCACTTTCTTGTAAATATGATCCAATATCTGTAGATGTTGATGACAACGTTGTCATTACTGTTTTCCCATGACCATACATTTTGTACATATTAACACACATATTATGGATAATACCATGTAGTTATACTTTGTACAAAATATTTTGGACAGCATACATTTTATACAGACTTGGAGTGTCTTTAGGTAACATTGTAAATATATATATTAGTGAAGAGGGTGAAATATGTGAGTGGAAACATGTTAAACATTTATGGGGTTTGTGTCCTCATCCAAAAGGAACTATTCCTGGCTATACCATACAGATACTTGGGCCCATATTTATACTTTTTGACGCTAAACTGCGCTAACGCAGTTTAGCGTCAAAAAATTTAGCGCCGTCTAACGCCATTCTGAAGCGCCATGCGGGCGCCGTATTTATGGAATGGCGTTAGCCGGCGCAAGCGGACCTGCGCTGCCTGGTGTGCGTGGAAAAAAACCACGTAGACCAGGCAGCGCCGGCGTAGGGGGAAAATGGCGTTAGGGCGTCTTAAAATGGGGCAAGTCAGGTTGAGGCAAAAAAATCGCCTCAACCCGATTTGCGCCATTTTTTTGCGACGCACAGACGCCATTTAAATGACTCCTGTCTTAGTAAAGACAGGAGTCATGCCCCCTTGCCCAATGGCCATGCCCAGGGGACTTATGTCCCCTGGGCATGGTCATTGGGCATAGTGGCATGTAGGGGGGCACAAATAAGGCCCCCCTATGCCACCAAAAAAATTTAACAAAAATAAAAAATTATACTTACCTGAACTTACCTGAATGTCCCTGGGGTGGGTCCCTCCATCCTTGGGTGTCCTCCTGGGGTGGGCAGGGGTGGCAGGGGGGGTCCCTGGGGGCAGGGGAGGGCACCTGTGGGCTCATTTTGAGCCCACAGGCCCCTTAACGCCTACCCTGACCCAGGCGTTAAATAGTGGCGCAAATGCGGGGTTTTTTGACCCGCCACCTCCCGGGCGTGATTTTTGCCCGGGAGTATAAATACGACGCTTTTTTTCGTCGCCGTTATTTTTTTAGACGGGAACGCCTTCCTTGCATCTCATTAACGCAAGGAAGGCGTTCACGCAAAAAAATGACGCTATTTGCCAATACTTTGGCGCTAGACGCGTCTAACGCCAAAGTATAAATATGGCGTTAGTTTTGCGCCGAATTTGCGTCGAAAAAAAAAGACGCTAATTCGGCGCAAACGGAGTATAAATATGCCCCTTGGTTTGCATAACAGCTAGGTTCTTCGCTGGAAGGAGGGTGATGTAAGAGGATGGGAATCTTGCTGCTAATTGTTGTTCAACAAATGTACCAGGTGCCTGACTTAATCCTGCAGGAGGGAGCAGTAGCACATATTCTATGGCTTGAATGAGCTGCAGGACCTCAATATGTCACTTGATGTTCTACTGCGTCATCATTTAGATGTTGTGATGGTGCAGATCCAATGAGTCCTTCAGGTAATTGTAATTGTAATTGTAATTGTAGTCGTAATCGTATTTATATAGCGCTTACTACCCCTGACGAGGCGTCGAAGCGCTTTTCGATGAGTAGCACGCTACCCCGGAACCCAACAAGAATTAGTGATGGATTAGTATCATTAAATATTGAGTACAGTTTTAGTATTATTATGAGTTAATTTGCGCCGCGGATATGTGAGTTTGTTAGTTAGACTGGAGTAATGGAGGGGTGGAGGAGGAAATAAATCCAGAGGTGTTAATTGGGAGTATATCCTTCATTTACTCAACCCAAAGGCTTGGGATGAGTAAAGGGGGGTGGAGGGGGAAGAGTATGTGGAAAGGTTAGGGAGAGCATAGTAGCAGGGTGAGATGAATGCAGGAGAATTTAGTAGGGTTGTGTGGGAGGTCAGAGAGGTAGAGTGAGGTTTGGTGAGTTAGATGTGGAGGGAAGAGCTTAGGCAGAGATATTTAGGAGATGAAAGTGGTAGAAGAGATTTGAGATGAGTCAGATTGAGAATGGAGGATAGTTTGATAGAGACATGACATAAGAGTGATGAGTAGATAAGTGTGATAAGATGAGAGCAGGAATTCAATGATCCACGAACATGCCAAGCACAGAAACAACATATACACATACATATATATATATACATCAAACCAAAACCCTTTCAGGGATAGAGCGACGCATAAATTATGCAAAAAACAAAGGAGAACTCTGGGAAGTTCCCAATTTTAGGTGGAGAGCTGCTCTAGTAAGGAGCACCCTGCAACACCAGCGACACTCTAGATTTGCTCACCTCAAATGTCTGCTTATCTAGCAAAGTCTTTAAGCATAGGATTAGCACAGTGCTATCCTCGCCGAGCTAAATAGTGACAAAGTCTTTTGCCATTTGTACAGCAAAATCTTTAAGCATAGGATTGACATAGTGTCATCCTTGCCGAGCTGTAAAGTGACAAAAGCCATTTACCTCTCCAGGCACAGTATTACAGCTTTGGACTGGTCAAATACCATCCAAGCCAACCTGGAATGGG